>NW_027185426.1:1295553-1470553 GCF_022577435.1 Embiotoca jacksoni
CACCATCACCACCATCATCATCATCAGCACCATCATCCTGATCACCATCATCATCACCGACACCATCACCATCACCACCATCATCCTGATCACCATCACCACCATCATCATCATCAGCACCATCATCCTGATCACCATCACCACCATCACTATCATCATCACCAACACCATCATTATTACCATCATCATCATCATCATCATCATCATCATCATCATCATCACCACCACCATCATCCTGATCACCATCATCACCATCACCATCATCACCATCACTATCATCATCACCAACACCATCATTATCACCATCATCATCATCATCATCATCATCATCACCACCACCATCACCATCATCATCACCATCATCATCATCACCACCATCACCATCATCCTGATCACCATCATCATCACCACTATCATCATCACCATCACCACCATCATCATCACCACCATCACCATCACCATCATCCTGATCACCATCACCATCACCACCATTATCATCGTCACCATCACCACCATCACCACCATCATCCTGATCACCATCACCACCATCATCATCATCACCCTGATCACCATCATTATCACCATCATCACCATCATCATCATCACCATCATCACCATTATTCTGATCACCATCATCATCACCAACACCATCATCATCACCATCACCATCATCACCACCATCACCATCATCATCATCATCATCACCATCATCACCATCATCATCACCAACACCATCACCACCATCATCATCACCATCACCACCATCACCATCATCATCACCATCATCACCATCACTATCATCATCACCAACACCATCACCATCATCACCACCATCACCACCATCATCACCATCATCCTCAACATCATCACCCTCATCATCATCCTCATCCTCATCACCATCACCATTATCCTGATCACCATCATCATCACCAACACCATCATCATCACCATCACCATCATCACCACCATCATCACCATCATCACCATCATCATCATCATCATCACCATCATCACCATCACTATCATCATCACCAACACCATCACCATCATCACCACCATCATCATCATCATCACCATCACCACCATCATCACCATCATCCTCATCACCATCACCCTCATCATCATCCTCATCCTCATCACCATCATCATCATCACCCTCATCACCATCATCACCATCATCACCACCATCATCACCATCATCATCACCACCACCATCATCACCATCACCATCATCATCACCACCACCATCACCACCACCATCATCACCATCATCATCACCATCACCATCACCATCATCATCACCACCACCATCATCACCATCATCACCATCATCATCACCACCATCATCACCACCACCATCATCACCATCATCATCATCACCATCTTGATCACCATCATCATCATCACCATCACCACTATCATCATCACCATCATCACCATCACCATCATCACTATCATCCTGATCACCATCACCACCATCATCATCACCATCACCACCATCATGCTGATCACCATCACCACCATCATCATCATCAGCACCATCATCCTGATCACCATCATCATCACCGACACCATCACCATCACCACCATCATCCTGATCACCATCACCACCATCATCATCATCAGCACCATCATCCTGATCACCATCATCACCATCACCATCACTATCATCATCACCAACACCATCATTATTACCATCATCATCATCATCATCATCATCACCACCACCATCATCCTGATCACCATCATCACCATCACCATCATCACCATCACTATCATCATCACCAACACCATCATTATCACCATCATCATCATCATCATCATCATCATCATCACCACCATCATCACCACCACCATCATCACCATCATCATCATCACCATCCTGATCACCATCATCATCATCACCATCACCACTATCATCATCACCATCATCACCATCACCATCATCACTATCATCCTGATCACCATCACCACCATCATCATCACCATCACCACCATCATGCTGATCACCATCACCACCATCATCATCATCAGCACCATCATCCTGATCACCATCATCATCACCGACACCATCACCATCACCACCATCATCCTGATCACCATCACCACCATCATCATCATCAGCACCATCATCCTGATCACCATCATCACCATCACCATCACTATCATCATCACCAACACCATCATTATTACCATCATCATCATCATCATCACCACCACCATCATCCTGATCACCATCATCACCATCACCATCATCACCATCACTATCATCATCACCAACACCATCATTATCACCATCATCATCATCATCATCATCATCACCACCACCATCACCATCATCATCACCATCATCATCATCACCACCATCACCATCATCCTGATCACCATCATCATCACCACCATCACCACTATCATCATCACCATCACCACCATCATCATCACCACCATCACCATCACCATCATCCTGATCACCATCACCATCACCACCATTATCATCGTCACCATCACCACCATCACCACCATCATCCTGATCACCATCACCACCATCATCATCACCATCATCCTGATCACCATCATTATCACCATCATCACCATCATCATCATCACCATCATCACAATTATCCTGATCACCATCACCATCACCACCATTATCATCGTCACCATCACCACCATCACCACCATCATCCTGATCACCATCACCACCATCATCATCATCATCACCCTGATCACCATCATTATCACCATCATCACCATCATCATCATCACCATCATCCTGATCACCATCATCATCACCAACACCATCATCATCACCATCACCATCATCACCACCATCATCATCATCATCATCACCATCATCACCATCATCATCACCAACACCATCACCACCATCATCATCACCATCACCACCATCACCATCATCATCACCATCATCACCATCACTATCATCATCACCAACACCATCACCACCACCATCACCACCATCATCACCATCATCCTCAACATCATCACCCTCATCATCATCCTCATCACCATCACCATTATCCTGATCACCATCATCATCACCAACACCATCATCATCACCATCACCATCATCACCACCATCATCACCATCATCACCATCATCATCATCATCATCACCATCATCACCATCATCACCATCACCACCATCATCATCACCATCACCACCATCACCATCACCATCATCACCAACACCATCACCATCATCACCACCATCATCATCATCATCACCATCACCACCATCATCACCATCATCCTCATCATCATCACCCTCATCATCATCCTCATCCTCATCACCATCATCATTATCCTCATCACCATCTTCATCCTGAGTGACGTACTTCTCTTCCCGTCCGGGTCAGCGTGGACTTTGCGAACCAGGAAGCCGCTTTTGTAAAGTTCGCCGTCGGCCTGCTGGGCGACGCCCACCAGCGGGTTTCCACCACTCCCGAGCCGTTTCATGGTGTGGGAGGCGGAGTCTGTTCGGACATCAGCCAGCTCTGACATGGACTTCCTCAACTCCTCTTCATCACTTCAGGAGACAACAGACGGATCAATAAAACATGTTTGAGCTGCTGTCAATCAATCAACAGATCGATAATCTGACACCGCTCTGATCAACACGAAATCATTACGGAACAATTTTTACTTTCAAACAGAGACCTCCGAGTTTAAATCTGAGAAATAAACTTTTTAGATCTTCGAGTGAGACTCGAAACCAAAGTGCTGCGTTTATGTTTCTGTCGTTTTTATATATATACAGTGTGTGTGTGTGTGTGTGTGTGTGTGTGTGTGTGTGTGTGTGTGTGTGTGTGTGTGTGTGTGTGTCCACAGTCAAACATGGGCGTTGGGATTTAATTACAGTGAGGGAAAAAGAATCAGGGAGCGGTTACCATGGCAACAGAGGCTTAAATAAGGGAGTTAGGGCAGCAGGGACACACACACACACACACACACACACACACACACACACACACACTTCAGATGTTTGTGCAGGCTGTGTGTGTGTGTGTGTGTGTGTGTGTGTGTGTGTGTGTTTAGAACTTACATGGTCCACTGCAGCTTCTCGTTCTTGATTGAGCTGTACAGAGTCTGCAGAGACACAGAACAGTCATGTATGACAGAGAACATGTGATCAGTTATTTGACAAGCTGTTTGATGACTCGTCTCAGTGCTGCTCACGATTACTCAGCAGAACTTCATGTTTAATATTTCAGCTTTAAAACAGTTTGTTTTGCTGAGTCACTGAAAATATGAAGAATTAATGCTTTTATTTTGTTAATGATGTCCTTTAATGAAATATTTATTTACAGCTAAATTACACAAACAAACCTCTCAGAAACATTAACGACTCATCAGCTGGAAATACGTTAAATTAAAAACTAAACCTTCGTTAACCGTCTCACAGTTACACGTGTCATACACCTGCCGGTCCACCAGAGGGCAGCGTGTCAAAGTGACGGCTGGTGTGTGATAAAAGTGGATGGAGGTCATGTGACGAAGTACTAAAGCCGTGATGTCGTCGTACGGAGGAAAAGTCTGACTTTCGAGAGCAGACTTCAAGAAAACAACATGAAATTTTTAAAAGCAACTTATTCTAAACGTAACCACGTCGTTTTTGTACCAAAACGTAACCACATCATTTTCTAGACGAGACCAAGCTGCCCTGCGGTGGACTGGAGGTGAATTACAGGTTCCGTTCAGGAGGTCCCCTGGAGAAAGAGCAGATGATTTTCCAGATAAAAGAGTGTATTGATTGTGATGAATGATATTGATTAATTAAACAGGAAGTCTCCTGTTCAGTCCAGAACTCGGATCCCGGTTCTGTGACGTTTCCATCAGAACTTCATCAGATCCACTTCCTGTTCTGTGAACTAGATGTGAATCTGTTTGGACCTCCAGCTTCACCTTCTTCCTGCGGCTCTGCGGGTGCTGCTGCGCGTCCTGTGTCTTCCCCAGCAGATCCGGGAAGGCCAGCGGTTTGAGGGAGCGGGACCGTGGCGCTCTGGGGTACCGGAACGGGTCGGTGTCCCTCGACTCCCGACCGCTCCGGACCGAGCACAGCGAGCGGGAGCGGTTGCGTCCCGTGGAGTGGATGCTGTTCACGCCGATCATCACGGAGGGTTCTGGGTCTGGGTCTAGGTCTGGTTCTGGTTCTGGTTCTCGGTCTGGGGTCTGGGTCTGGTTCTGGTTCTCGGTCTGGGCCTGGGATCTGGGGTCTAGGTCTGGGTCTGGTTCTGGTTCTGGTTCTCGGTCTGGGTCTGGGTCTGATTCTGGTTCTCGGTCTGGGTCTGGGGTCTAGGTCTGGGTCTGGTTCTCGGTCTGGGTCTGGGTCTAGATCTAGGTCTGGGTCTAGGTCTGGGTCTGGGTCTGATTCTGGTTCTCGGTCTGGGTCTGGGATCTGGGTCTGGGGTCTGGGGCGTGGGTCTGGGTCTAGGTCTGGGTCTGGTTCTCGGTCTGGGTCTGGTTCTCGGTCTAGGTCTGGGGTCGGGGGCTGGGGTCTGGGGTCTGGGTCTGGTTCTCGGTCTAGGTCTGGGATCTTGGTCTAGATCTAGGTCTGGGTCTGGTTCTCGGTCTGGGTCCGGGTCTAGTTTAGAGGAATCCGACTGAACTTCAGAAGATCCAGACAACAAACTGACGAGATGCTCATGGAAATCCAAACGTCTCTCGAAAACAGGTGTTTCCTCTTCAGTCCAGAGTCCCTCCACAAAACATCGAATTTAAGGAAGGTCCATCCGACTGCTGCCAGCAGGACTTCAGATCTGAAGGAGTTCTCACAATAAATCCTGCAGGGGAGGAGATGAGGAGATGAGGCGACGAGGAGTTAAGGTGGTGAGGAGACGAGGAGTTAAGGAGGAGCTAAGGAGGTGAAGAAGTTTAAAATGGAGGCTCTCCAGCTGCTCAACTTCTGTTCAATGCAGTTTAAATTATTTTAATCCGTCCTAAAATAAATCTGCACATTTTCTGTTTTATGAGACTTTAGATTTATTTTAGTTATTTTAAAAAGTCTGATTTTACAGCATCTTTAATACAAACTAAATAATATGTGTTTATATAAATCTGCTGCAGGATTTATCATTTTAAGATTTTAAATATAATTCTTTGATATTTAGATTTTCATTAAGAAATATAAAAAATGATTAAAATCCTATTGAGCAGCAAAGAAAAGCAGAAAATGAACAATAATTATAATGACGAGCGTCTGAGATGAAAATATATTTTGGAACAAATTGAAAGAAATCTTATATTCAGACTTTAAATTATGCAAATTTTTTAGTTTGGATTTAAAAATGTTTTTTTTAAAGATTTCAACATCTTTCTAAATTTATTATCTATTAATTAATTAATTAATTAAGATTTATTTTATTGAAATTCGTTCAAATGACAAATTTCAGATTGAGAAATTTGTATTAATAACCTTACAGTTAAAATATTATTTTAAATTAAAACCTTTAAAGGATTTATAATCAAAATGAAGAAACTAAACAAAATTACAGTAAATTAAAAAAGAAAATCTGAGTTTCTTAAAAAACGACTGAAAGAGTTTTAAATATTTAACGCTGCCGTCAACACATCCTCCTCCTTCTTTTCCTCCTCCTCCTCACGTCTCGACACACACACTCTCTCCAAACTGTCTGCGTGTTCCAGTTGAATCCTTCAGAAACTCACGACGAAGACATTCAGACGACAGACGTCCAAAACAAACTCAGCCTTCCTCCTCCTCCTCCTCCTCCTCCTGCTCCTGCTCTTCCACTTCTTCAGAAACCTGTGTGTTGTTAAACGCAGCCTGCAGCAGCAGAGGAGGAGGTGGAGGAGGTGGAGGAGAATCCCTGGACAGAAAATAAAGCTGCGTGACGGAGGAGACGCATCAGCAGCTCGTTACCGCGTCCAAAAAAGAAAAGAAGAAGAAGAGCAGGGAGGGCGAGCAACACACCCACACAGAGAGGGGGGGAGGGGGGGGACTGACGTCAGCTTCCTGATTGGGGGGGGGGGGTGGAGGGGAGGAGGTGTAGAGGAGGGAGGAGGAGGTGTAGAAGAGGTGTAGAGGAGGGAGGAGGAGGTAGAAGAGGGAGGACGAGGTGTAGAAGAGGTGTAGAGGAGGGAGGAGGAGGTAGAGGAGGGAGGAGGTGTAGAAGAGGTGAGGAGGAGGGAGGAGGAGGTGTAGTGGAGGGAGAAGGAGGTGTAGAGGAGGGAGGAGGAGGAGGTGTAGAAGAGGGAGGAGGTGTAAAGGAGGTGTAGAAGAGGTGTAGAGGAGGGAGGAGGAGGTGTAGAGGAGGGAGGAGGGGGTGTAGAGGAGGTGTAGAGGAGGGAGGAGGAGGTGTAGAAGAGGTGTAGAGGAGGGAGGAGGTGTAGAAGAGGGAGGAGAAGATGTAGAGGAGGTGTAGAGGAGGGAGGAGGAGGTGTAGAAGAGGTGTAGAAGAGGGAGGAGGAGATGTAGAGGAGAGAGGAAGAGGTGTAGAAGAGGGAGGAGGAAGTGTAGAGGAGGGAGGAGGCAGTGTAGAGGAGGGAGGAAGAAGTGTAGAAGAGGGAGGAGGAGGTGTAGAGGAGGGAGGAGGAGGTATAGAAGAGGGAGGAGGAAGTGTAGAGGAGGGAGGAAGAGGTGTAGAGGAGGTGTAGAGGAGGGAGGAGGAGGTGTAGAAGAGGTGTAGAGGAGGGAGGAGGAGGTGTAGATCAGCTAATGAGAACCTCCTGTTGCAGAGAGAATCCCTCCTTCGTCATCCTCCTCTTTAAATCTCTTCCAGCTCCTCCTCCCCCCCTCTCTCTCTCTTTTCTCCCTCGCTCTCGCAATGCGCATTTTCGCTCCGCTGCAGCAGCCAATGAGGAGGCAGAGACAGAGAACTTGGTCCCGCCCCCAGCTCTCCTCTGAGCTGTCAATCAGGAGGAGTCAGAGAACTGAATGTAAATGCAGCAGAGACGAGCAGCGGAGAATATTAAAACCACAGAAGAAGAGACTGTTCACACACTGACACACTAATAACTGATATTATTAAATTCAATTTTATTCTATTTAACCTGCTCAGTCACAGAAACAGAATTATATAATTATATAATAATAAAATAATTATATATTCAAGAGAGTTCATTAGAAATATCTTTAACATGTATTTTATGTATATATACGTGTATTTAATATGTATATATACATGTGTATTTATTTAAATCTTTATCTTATATTTAATTACATTTAAATATATTGTAAAAATAAAATGACTCCATTTAAACTTTTTCTGCCATCAAATTAAACATGAACAGATATTTTACATAAAACAATAAAATGTACGCGCACACACACACACACACACACACACACACACACACACACACACACACACACACACACACACACACACACACACACACACACACACCTGTGTGGTGTTACCTTTAGCAGGTCTTTGGGGAAGTCCTTCCCGTCGTTGAGTCCTTCCAGGTTGGAGATAAACTGACTGCAGGACATCCTCTTCCCCACGTTCTACACACACACATTCATGTTTACATCCCTCCAGGGGACACTGACATTCACTTCCTGTCGACTGACCTGAACCTAAAACGTATGTGGCTTTACTTTCTGTCCTCACAGTGAGAAAGTAGAAACAATCGTCACATGTTCAGGTCTGGTCACATACAGCGTCACAGATTTTGGTAGATGAGTAAATATTAAAATTAAACAAACAGACGACTTCTCAGAAATAATACTCACGTTTCCATGGAGATCTGTGTTCAGCAGCATGACAGCACAGGTCAGAGTGTGGACGCTGTCTGAGAGACAGACAGAGAGACAGACGGGTTAGAGACAGAGCCAGACAGACAGACAGGTGGACAGGCGGACAGGTGGACAGGCGGAAAGACAGGTACCCTCTGTGTTCACACTCTCTGGGTTACACTGTCTGTATCTCCTGGAGAAGTGAGCGAGGACTCTCTCTCTCTCCTGAGTTTCTCCCATCAGAGCGAACTGTCCCAGAAATGTCCTGAAAGACAGACAGCTTGTTAGGACACTTCGTTAGGACACTTCTCAGTATTAAAGGTATAGATCTATATGTTCTCAGTATTAAAGGAATAAATCTATATGTTCTGAGTATTAAAGGAATTAATCTATATGTTCTCAGTATTAAAGGAATAAATCTATATGTTCTCAGTATTAAAGGTATAGATCTATATGTTCTCAGTATTAAAGTTATAGATTTATATGTTCTCAGTATTAAAGGTATAAATCTACATGTTCTCAGTATTAAAGGTATAGATCTATATGTTCTCAGTATTAAAGGTATATATCTACATGTTGTCAGTATTAAAGGTATAAATCTATATGTTCTCAGTATTAAAGGTATAGATCTATATGTTCTCAGTATTAAAGTTATAGATTTATATGTTCTCAGTATTAAAGGTATAAATCTACATGTTCTGAGTATTAAAGGAATTAATCTATATGTTCTCAGTATTAAAGGTATATATCTACATGTTGTCAGTATTAAAGGTATAAATCTATATGTTCTCAGTATTAAAGGTATAGATCTATATGTTCTCAGTATTAAAGGAATAAATCTATATGTTCTGAGTATTAAAGGAATTAATCTATATGTTCTCAGTATTAAAGGTATAGATTTATATGTTCTCAGTATTAAAGGAATAAATCTATATGTTCTGAGTATTAAAGGAATTAATCTATATGTTCTCAGTATTAAAGGTATATATCTACATGTTGTCAGTATTAAAGGTATAAATCTATATGTTCTCAGTATTAAAGGTATAGATCTATATGTTCTCAGTATTAAAGTTATAGATTTATATGTTCTCAGTATTAAAGGTATAAATCTACATGTTCTCAGTATTAAAGGTATAGATCTATATGTTCTCAGTATTAAAGGTATATATCTACATGTTGTCAGTATTAAAGGTATAAATCTATATGTTCTCAGTGTTAAAGGAATTAATCGATATGTTCTCAGTATTAAAGGTATAAATCTACATGTTCTCAGTATTAAAGGTATAGATTTATATGTTCTGAGTATTAAAGGTATAGATCTATATGTTCTCAGTATTAAAGGAATTAATCTATATGTTCTGAGTATTAAAGGTATAGATCTATATGTTGTCAGTATTAAAAGGTATAAATCTATATGTTCTCAGTATTAAAGGTTTAGAGTTATATGTTCTCAGTATTAAAGATATAGATCTATATGTTCTCAGTATTAAAGGTATAGATCTATATGTTCTCAGTATTAAAGGTATAGATTTATGTTCTCAGTATTAAAGGTATTAATCTATATGTTCTCAGTATTAAAGGTATAGATCTATATGTTGTCAGTATTAAAGGTATAAATCTATATGTTCTCAGTATTAAAGGTATATATCTACATGTTCTCAGTATTAAAGGAATTAATCTATATGTTCTCAGTATTAAAGGTATAGATCTATATGTTCTCAGTATTAAAGGAATTAATCTACATGTTCTCAGTATTAAAGGTATATATCTACATGTTCTCAGTATTAAAGGAATTAATCTATATGTTCTCAGTATTAAAGGTATAGATCTATATGTTCTCAGTATTAAAGGTATAGATCTATATGTTCTGAGTATTAAAGGAATAAATCTATATGTTCTGAGTATTAAAGGAATTAATCTATATGTTCTCAGTATTAAAGGTATATATCTACATGTTCTCAGTATTAAAGGTATAAATCTATATGTTCTCAGTATTAAAGTTATAGATCTATATGTTCTCAGTATTAAAGTTATAGATTTATATGTTCTCAGTATTAAAGGTATAAATCTACATGTTCTCAGTATTAAAGGTATAGATCTATATGTTCTCAGTATTAAAGGTATATATCTACATGTTGTCAGTATTAAAGGTATAAATCTATATGTTCTCAGTATTAAAGGTATAGATCTATATGTTCTCAGTATTAAAGTTATAGATTTATATGTTCTCAGTATTAAAGGTATAAATCTACATGTTCTCAGTATTAAAGGTATAGATCTATATGTTCTCAGTATTAAAGGAATTAATCTACATGTTCTCAGTATTAAAGGTATATATCTACATGTTCTCAGTATTAAAGGTATAGATCTATATGTTCTCAGTATTAAAGGTATAAATCTATATGTTCTCAGTATTAAAGGTTTAGATCTATATGTTCTCAGTATTAAAGGTATAGATCTATATGTTCTCAGTATTAAAGGTATAGATCTATATGTTCTCAGTATTAAAGGTATAGATTTATATGTTCTCAGTATTAAAGGTATAGATCTATATGTTCTCAGTATTAAAGGTATAGATCTATATGTTCTCAGTATTAAAGGAATTAATCTATATGTTCTCAGTATTAGAGGTATAGATCTATATGTTCTCAGAGTTAAAATAATTAATCTATATCTTCTCAGTGTTAAAGGAATTAATCGATATGTTCTCAGTATTAAAGGTATAAATCTACATGTTCTCAGTATTAAAGGTATAGATTTATATGTTCTGAGTATTAAAGGTATAGATCTATATGTTCTCAGTATTAAAGGAATTAATCTATATGTTCTGAGTATTAAAGGTATAGATCTATATGTTCTCAGTATTAAAGGTATAGATCTATATGTTCTCAGTATTAAAGGTATAGATCTATATGTTCTCAGTATTAAAGGTATAGATTTATGTTCTCAGTATTAAAGGTATTAATCTATATGTTCTCAGTATTAAAGGTATAAATCTATATGTTCTCAGTATTAGAGGTATAGATCTATATGTTCTCAGTATTAAAGGCATAGATGTTATGAGGTGATGGACGGTGGAACCCACCTGAGCGCCTGGTCGATGGTCAGACCCACGAAGTTAAAGTTACTCAGGTACTCCTGCGCCACCATCTGACTGAACTCATTACTGCAAAGAGACAGAGACAGGGTTAATGGAGACACACACACACACACACACACACACACAGACACAGACACACTGACTTCTTGCCCAGGTGTCGGGCCACATCAGACTTCCTGAAGCCCTCCAGGCTGTAGAGCCGTTGAGCAAGGCGTCTGGCGGCCTGCATGTCGGGCTTCGTGCCGTTAGCCAGCGCGTTGTCGCTGCCGCCGAGCGCCAGACGTTCAGCCACGTCGGCCTGCGGGTGCAGCAGCTCGGGCGGCCGGTTCACCGGACGCTCCCTGAAAGCAGCACAGAGGACGTTAGTTAGACTCTGTCTCCGTGGAGGACAGAAGGTTTCCACTTCCTGTCTAAGACGTCCTCCTCCTTCTCCTTAAAACAACAAAACCACGTCAAACCCAGTTTGAAGGTGGCCCTCATGTTAAACGTGGTCCCAATCTGTGATGGGGTTCACATCCACGAGAATGGGGCGGGCGTGAGGTCACGATGACCTTTGACCTCCCAAACCCATTCAGTTCATCCTCAGGACAGAGTGAAAACAAAACAAAGAGTCAGTTCAAGTTCTGGTTCTGGTTCTAGTTCAGGTCCAGGTCCAGGTCTAGGTCCAGGTCCTGGTCCTGGTTCTGGGGGAGCCCGGTCAGAGTGAAGGTCAGTCCGGATGTTTCCTTCCTCCGCTCCATTCATGCAGGACAGAAATAATCCATCGGCCGGGAGGACGTCACTCGACACGACACCAGGAAGTTCTTCTGCTGGGTTTTTGTTCTGGTCTGTGACTGCAGACGGTCCGAGTACACTCGGACTCAAGAATAAAGTGATTAGATGTTGGAGGTCAAAGGTCATGCTTAAAGCATGATGTCTGGAGGACGCCTGGAGGAAATGTCTTCATATTTAGTACAAATGTTCACTGAGACCCAAAGATGAAATTGTAGTTGATCATGAAATGATTTTTCCTATTTCAGAAAAAAACAGCAGACTGTCTGCATGTTTCATCCCCCTGGACCTCCCCAGACCTCCCCGGACCTCTCCGGACCTCTCCGGACCTCTCCGGACCACCCGGAACCCCCCTGGAAACACTGAAACACTGAAAACAATGAGTCACGGAGCAGCAGAGGAAGGAACAGGAACAAACACTGAAGGTCACCATGGCAACCGGACCGCCAACACACCAACGGTCACATGACCAACCGGAGCATCTGTCACTCTGTTCACATTCACAGCAGGACTCTGGTCTCCGTTCTGGTTCTGGTTCTGTCTCCGTCCAAAACATTCATACACGAACCAACAGGTCTCTCAGCTCCACTGGTTCATTCATTTTGTATCTGACTGTTTCAGGAAAGAACTGGATGCCAATCAATGGGAGTCTATGGAGACAGCCCCTAGTGGTCCTCAGTGGTACTACAGATGGAGTCTATGGAGACAGCCCCTCGGGTCCTCAGTGGTACTACAGATGGAGTCTATGGAGACAGCCCCTAGTGGTCCTCAGTGGTACTACAGATGGAGTCTATGGAGACAGCCCCTAGTGGTCCTCAGTGGTACTACAGATGGAGTCTATGGAGACAGCCCCTAGTGGTCCTCAGTGGTACTCAGTGGTACTACACTTTAAAGACTTCACTTTTCGACATCCAGTTTTAAATAAAGTCTTTAAACAAAGTAAGTCTCAGAGTCGGAGGGTTGATGAAGACGCCTGTTGTTGTGTTGGAGAAGCCTGCTGCCATACCGACAGAGTTCAGGTGGTTTGTGCTCTCTGGGTTTGAACAGACGCAGCAACAGACTGGAAACTGAAACAAAGTGAGCACACAGACTAAATCCAGCAGGGGGTGAAGGATAACGAAGGACAGGTGGAACCAATCGCGAGGAGGGCCAACAATCATAACAAAGGACAGAACATTCAGCTGTCAAATTACCACAAATACACCCAGAGACACACGCTGGTCTGTGATTGGACGCTGCGATCAGCACAACTCTGTTTTCCGCCCAAAGATCAAAGTGAGTGGTGAGGTTTATCTGATCTGTGGTTAAAGTGGATCAGTGGCGTGGCTCTGACATCCAGCTGGTGTTTATGTCTGCCAGCCTGACATGTTCTACTGAGGAACCACAGCTGGATCTATAATGGACGCTCAGAAGAGCGTTCACAGGCTTTATTACCAAGTCTGTTGGAAGTGATGCAGAGAAGCCTCGGAGCAGAACCCACTTCCTGCTGAGTCACCTGAGGCCCGTCACGGCGAAACAGCGTCACTGCGACAGGCCAACACGCCAGGAGCCCCTCATCACCATCATCAGAGGTCAAACTGAGGCCAAACTGTCAAACTGGCTCAGGGTGTCCTCCATCAGGGTCCATCTTGGTCCGTCAGGGTCCATCTGGGTCCGTCAGGGTCCACCTGGGTACATCAGGGTCCCTCAGGTTCCATCAGGGTCCGTCTGGGTCCGTCAGGGTCCGTCAGGGTCCATCTGGGTCCACTGGGGTCCATCTGGGTCCATCTGGACCTCCAGACCGTCTCACTGACTTCTTCATGACCCTCTGGCATCCCAGGAAGTGAACGCAGCGTGGACTCAGATGAAGACCGTAGAAAAACAACCAGAATAGTCAGTGACACCTGCCTGTCCTGTCAGGGATGGTGATTGACAGCTAGACCGACCAATCAGCTCCTGAGAGCCGTCTGAACTTCCTGCAGCTGATTTTAGAAACATGACAGATTCACCTGAAGGAGACTCATACGAATAGAGGATATCAAACGCACCGCCGACCTTTAACCTCAGAGAACAGAACTCCTCCTGGTCACATGTCACTGATCAATGAGCTGATCGGACTCGTCCTTTACAGTTGTCCCTGCAGACTCACCTGTACACGGCCGGGTAGGGCGGGGCATACAGGTACCTGTCCTCCAGAGCCCCGCCCCCCCAGCACAGCAAGTAGCTCGCCATGACGACGTGGCCCTGCCCACTCTCACGCCCAGCATGTGATGTCAGCGGCTGAGGGCGGCCGCCGGTCAGACGGCATCACGGAGTCTGATGACATCATAAGTCTGATGACATCATCCAGGTCTCTCTCCATCAGTAGAAAACCTCCAGCAGCGCCTCCTCCTCTCTGACGGTCTGCTCTCAGTCCTTCGGCCGGCTGACTGCTCCTCCTCCTCTGTTCTTCTCCTCTCTATAAATATCGTCTCCTCTCTAACGTTCTCTTCGTCTCTCCTCCATCAGCTGCTGTTTTCCTCCTCTGAGGAGACGAAGGTTTGTGTTTCCTCCCCCATTTGACCTGGGACGCCCCTCCCCCGCCTCCTCCCTCCTCCTCTCCTTCCTCCTTCCCCCCCTCTCCTTCCTCTCTTTGTCTCCTCTCTCTGTCCTCCTCTTTCTGACTCAGTAAACTTCATGTTTTGCTTTAAATCCTACTTTAAAGTTCACATTTTAAATTTAACTTCCTGTTTGTTTCACATTTAAATGGTTGAAACATAAATTATTATTTTATTGGATTATTATTTATGTTAAAGCTGTTTAAAAACGTTTGTTCTGTTTGGTGTTTATGAACAGAATAAAAAAGAAAAACTGTCTTTCAGGACTTTTTGTTGAGTCAAAGATTTATTCATTCAAATAAAAAAAATAAGTCATTTTATGAATAATTATAAAGATTCCTTCAGAAAATAATAACAAATGACCTCAACTGAAGTAAAAAATAACTTCAAGCAAATACATTTTTAATAAAAACACTGACATCTTTTCAAAATAAAAGTGATTCAGTGATTTATACACTTCGAGGAATGTCTCCAGTTTTCTGACAGGAGTGGGAGATCTTTCTTTCCATCCCGTCTCTGGATGAATCCATCTGGTGTGTGTGTGTGTGTGTGTGTGTGTGTGTGTGTGTGTGTGTGTGTGTGTGTGTGTGTGTCCAAATTCTTTCTCTGCAGTTTCAATTGTTTCCTTGTGGAAACAATAAAGTTTGGATGTTTGAATGAGTTCTCATGACCACACCCAGAACTGAACCAAAACTCAGCAGCGGCAGAAGAAGAGCAGCACAAACAAGCCTCCTGATCAATGAAGAAGCAGCTGGATCAGGATCTCAGTTAAAGCTGCTTCCTCAGACAGAGTTCCTACAGATGTTGTTTAAATCTTAAAAACGAATGTCTGCGTTGAATCCAGATAGTGTTAATGATGTCATCAGTCTGCGACCATCCGGCACTTCACACTTTATCACTTGTTTTATTAAAAGTGTCGTGGATACGTTGAAGAATAAAGTCAAAACCGTCCGACTTTCGGTTCCACCGAACCGAGACAACTTCTCCTTTTCTGTTTCAGAGCCGGACACGCACATGCTCCAGGAAGTTAACCCACCATCGCCATGGTTACCGGGGCTGACCCGTGCCCCTGGTGTGATTGGAGGCAGGACAGGATAGAAAACAACGTGTGGGACAGAATGGAAGAGACGACTGCAAAGGACTGGAGGACCGATCAGAGAAGATGCAACGACTGCAGAGGACTGGAGGACCAATCAGAGAGGATGCAACGACTGCAGAGGACTGGAGGACCAATCAGAGAGGAGGGAACTGAAACAAACCTCCAGAGTCATGACCATCAAATATTTTAAGGGTGAAACCAACCTAAACGTTTCCACTGAGCAACAAACACCACAAACATCTTTCAGACAGCAGAGAACCGAACTCAGAGATACTGAAACTAACACACTCACACAGAGCTGTAACCCATCATGTGTGTGTGTGTGTGTGTGTGTGTGTGTGTGTGTGTGTGTGTGTGTGTGTGTGTGTGTGTGTGCTGCCCCCGTGTGACTGATCTGTGCTACTGCAGCAGTCTACAGGTTAATTAAGAGTGAAGAAGGATTAAACCAAACTATAACTCATCTAATTTATAAAACAACAAAACTACAACCTGCTGATAATGTTCCAGAATGACAACAACAACGATGACGACAGCAGCAACAAGAACAATAAAAACAGCAGCAGTTTGTAAAGTCAGGTGGAGATGATCCCAGACGTCTTCTGAATGTCAGACAGTAACCATGGAGACATCCCCCCCCCGTCCTCCGCCTGGCCCCGCCCACCACCACTCACCTCGGGCTGCTGTGGAGCGACGGCACCGAGCTCGCCTTCCTGAAGCCGTCTTTGACGATGGAGCGCCGCCACGACTCCCTCTCGGACCGGGACCGCACCGGAGAGGCCGAGTCGTCCTTGGAGCCTCCTCGAAGCCCCGCCCCCGAGGCGCTGAGGGTGATATCGGAGCGGGACGTCTCAGAGGGGGCGGCCGGGTCGGGGCGGGCTAGCGGGGCGAAGCTGAGCTCAATGATCTGCTTGGCGCTCTCGCAGATCTGACTCTGAACACAAACAGGAGAGACTTAGTCCTGCAGTCGCTATGGACGTAGCGGCCCTGACGACAAGCCCCGCCCTCCTACCTGGATCTCCGGGGTGAGGGTCGGCAAGTCGAAGGTGAACACCGATGTGGACCCGGAGGTCAGCAGGTCCACGCTGTCCAGGCTGCTGTAGGAGGTTCCTTTGGCCCGGTGAGACTCCATGATGTTCTCGAAGTGGCGGCTGAAAGAGTCCATGTTGCTGTCGGACGGTCGGCGCGGGCTGCCGACGGACACCGGAGACTTCAGGCTGTCGTGGGCGTCGGCCGACTCCAACGACCTGATGGAGGAACAACCGTCAAAATAAAAGAGCTGATGAAAATAAGTGTGAACATGATTTCAGGGTGGACCAGGAAACAACGGGAGGGGCGGATTCTCCAAATATGGTGGTTTAAGACCAAGAGGAAGTGACCCAGAATGACCTGTAAATTGGGCGTGATTAAATTAGCACAACTGAAAAGATTGAGATACCCCGTTCTCTTGGCCCCGCCCCCTGATTAATTTCACCGGTCCCTCGTTGTCCTTCCCTCCCTGCTGGATTTAGTTTGTGTGCTCAGTTTGCTGTCTGTTGCTGCGTCTTTATAAACCCAGAGAACACAAACCACCTGAACCGTGGTGCCATGGCAACCGGGTTCTCCAACACAACAACACGCTCACAGCACGTTGAAAACGCGCTGAGTGGCGTGTTTTTTCAACCAGATTTTATCTGGATATAAGACTCTAGAAATGGACGAGGAACTATGGAGCTCCATATTATCTACGTGGGTGGAGCCTCATCTGATTGGATAAAGAGTTGTGACCAGAGAACCAGGAGCTCTCACCCCTTCAGCAGCAGACTGAACACCTCCTCCTCCTCCTCCTTGGCAGCTCTCTGTCTCTGTCGGTCTCCCAGCATCCTGACGCTGGCCCAGCTCACCACTCCCTCCTCCTCCTCCTCCTCCTCTTCCTCTTCCCCCCCGGCCTCCTCCTTCCCTCCACCTGGGCGGGGTTTAGGGGAGGCATCGGCGGGGCTGAGGCTGGAGTTTCCTAGGATGCTGCGGTTGCTCCCAAAGGCAGAGTCGGCCTCCTCAGCTGCCTCCACCTCCGCCCGCATCACCTGGACATCATTGATAAAAAGCATCTTTCTAACATCTGACTCCAGATCAGGTACAGACAGGTGGATCCGGGTCCGACCGGCTCACCTCGTCCAGGTCAGTCTCCCGGTAGCAGCGCAGCGGCACGGCGTCCAGGTCTGTCTCCGAGTACTTGATGGTCCGCAGAATGATGCCCGTCTTGCCGGCGGAGCCTCGGGGGTCCGGAGTCACCAGCTCCACCTCGATCTGACGCACCTCGTGATGGGACAGCTTCTGACACTTGCTGTCCCGCCCCCTCCTTTGATTGGCTGGCTTCAGATGGATGGAAAAGGGAGGGGTGGGGCTGGGCGAGCCGCTGATGCAAGGTGTCGTGGGAGGAGCTTCTGCAGGAGAAAAGAAGCATGTTGATTTTTATGTTAAAAACAACAATCAACCATCAGTGATGTCATCGTTGGTTTGTGAACGTTATAAGGATAAGGATGTTAATTGTCATTGTAAAAAGATACAACGAAATGAAGTTGCCGACTCATCAGTCAGTTCAGCAACAGAACAAAAATTATTTTATAAAAGATGTATAAAAACAATAAAACAACACTACTGATTTAAAACAAGACAAGGGGTGGTGGGGTGGTGGTGTGTGTGGGGGGGTGATAGAGGCAACCACTCTGGGGAAGAAGCTGTTCCTCAGCCTGTAAGTTCGGGTCTCGATTGTCCTGGATCTTCCTCCTGATGGGAGGTTGCCGGGTGTGTGATGTCCTGTGCTCGCCGGTCGCTGCACGTCTTCGGCCCGACGCCGTCGGATCCAGCTGCCTCGGTGATGTGGATCTTCCTCGGTGATGTGGATCTTCCTCAGTGATGTGGATCTTCCTCAGAGTGGAGCTCACCTGGTGGTGCTGGAGGAAGAGTGTCTGCTCCACCCGAGTCTTCTCAGCTGTCCTCCTCCAGGACAGCTGACCTCCATACCGGAAGAGTTTTGACAGCTGGTCTTGTTTTGCAGATTACTGGTTTCTATGATGGAGTCATTGTCAGTGAGAGGTGGTCTGATGATCTGAGGTGTGGAGATGTTGGTGGACACCTGGTCCAGAGGATTCTTGTCTCTGGTCGGTTACATTTCTGTAGAACTTAGTTGTGCGGAGTTGAAGTCTCCCGCCACAATCACAGCTCCCTCTGGATGAGTGTTTAGCTGCTTGCTAATAGTGCTGCAGTTCCTCCAGAGTGCGTCAGCATGTGCTGGGATGAGGATGGAAGAAAGTTCCCTCTGCAGATAGAACGGTGTTTCACAGCCAGGTACTCTCAGTCCGGGGAGCAGAGTTTCCCAATGATGTCCCAGCTGGACACCGGTCGTTGAGATGTACACTCCTCCACCTCTGCTCCTACCGGACTCTGCAGTCCTGTCTGCTCGGTAAACAGTTTGACCCGCTAGCTCGATAGCTTCGCGGGGAACGCTGCTGTCCAGCCAAGTCTCTGGAATTACCATCACACAACATTATGAATCCTCCAGTTCAGATTCTGTCCGTCACCATCTTGATAGTTCGGAGCGGTTTGGAGCAGGAAGTGACCGTATTTGGACGAGCTGGGGGAGGAGCCAGCGGTGGATCTGACCGATCTGATCGGAAACCTGACGATACTACGTCCCGCCCACCGATATCTGTAACCTGACTGCACCACAGGCCTGTCAATCAAACAGACACGCCCCCAAAAACAGGTCTTCTTGAATCTTCTTTTCTAATGAATGAGGGATTATTTTCAGATGGACCTCCAGAAAACTAAGAAGAAGGAGTGACTTTAGCTAACAACACCGAGATAACTGATGGACACATTTTATTCACTTTGGATTTGATGACAGAAGTTGAATGGGAGTCTATGGAGCCGGAGGCTTTTTGGAGGATTTTTTTTTCCTAGTGGCACTTGCTGATATTGCAGCTTAACTGGCTGATGATGAAGTTGACATTGAGCTGCTGGTTCAGTTTCTAACGCTGCAAATTAAAGAGTTTCCAACATTGAATCTCTTTACAGGCTTCAGTTCAGATAAATAAACATATTATTGGTGCAGTAGAGATGAAGTCCACGAATACAGGAGATCATTCCAGATACAGGAGATCATTCCTGATACAGGAGATCATTCCAGATACAGGAGATCATTCCTGATACAGGAGATCATTCCTGAAACAGGAGATCATTCCAGATACAGGAGATCATTCCAGATACAGGAGATCATTCCAGATACAGGAGATCATTCCTGATACAGGAGATCATTCCTGATACAGGAGATCATTCCTGATACAGGAGATCATTCTAGATACAGGAGATCATTCCAGATACAGGAGATCATTCCTGATACAGGAGATCATTCCTGATACAGGAGATCATTCCTGATACAGGAGATCATTCTAGGTACAGGAGATCATTCCAGATACAGGAGATCATTCCAGATACAGGAGATCATTCCTGATACAGGAGATCATTCCTGATACAGGAGATCGTTCCAGATACAGGAGATCGTTCCTGATACAGGAGATCATTCCTGATACAGGAGATCATTCTAGATACAGGAGATCATTCCAGATACAGGAGATCATTCTAGATACAGGAGAACATTCCTGCCGACCGCAATAAGACTGTACAATAACTCACCTCTGGCAAAATCCATCACACAACAATAACACTGTTGTCTGTGTTTCTTGGTTGTTTGTATATAATATATATATAGATATATACTGTACTGTATATACTGTGCATTTTATATTTTATATTTTTACTGCTATTTTACTGCTATTTTATTGCTTTTCTATTATTCTATTATTATCTTATTGCTTCTGTATGCTGCTGTAGTGAAAAAATTTCCCCTCGGGGATTAATAAAGTAACTACCTAACCTAACCTAATAAATCAACCCACAGAGGTTACAGGACATAAAAGTGTTACATTTAATATATTTATAAGTTTTACATCAATGCAGAAAATCTGATTTGTTGAACACATTTTACTGAATTCATGTCCCACTTCGAGGTCACTCGTCTCCACAGTTGGTGACTTTGAATACACCAACAACCTTCAGACTCCTTGCTGAGCAGTAAGAAGTTAGAGGTGACGAAAGAACAGGAAGGAGTAGAAAACAGGAAGTGAGTAGAGAACAGGAAGTGGGTATAGAGAGGAAATGGGTAGAGAACAGGAAGTGAGTAGAAAACAGGAAGTGAGTAGAAAACAGGAAGTGGGTAGAGAACAGGAAGTGAGTAGAGAACAGGAAGTCACAAAAGAACAGAAAGTGGGTCGAGAACAGGAAGCGGGTGGAGAGGAGGAAGTGGGTAAAGAACAGGAAGTGGGTGGAAAGGAGTAAGTGAGTAGAGAAGAGGAAGTGAGTAGAGAACAGGACGTGACGAAAGAACAGGAAGTGGGTAGAGAACAGGAAGTGGGTAGAGAGGAGGAAGTGGGTAGAGAACAGGAAGTGAGTAGAGAACAGGACGTGACGAAAGAACAGGAAGTGGGTAGAGAACAGGAAGTGGGCAGAGAACAGGAAGTGACTCCTGGAGTGGAGTCGTGGCGTCAGAGTTGCTGTGATTTACGTTAAGCTTCACTTTCAGATAATTGGATTAGAAGCAGCTGAGAAGCTTCTTGTTTTCTTCACTGACCAAAAGACACAATCCAAGAAAAGACAGAAGTGTCCTTTAACAGGCTGTAAACTAATATTAATAACAATACTAATAATAATCATTATTAATAATAATAATAATAACTCTATTACTGCTGTCTGTGTTGCTGCTCCAGATAAACAGTTGAGAAACGGTTCTATAAAGAAACTCTGGGAAGTTTACTTTTGATCTCAAATCACAACACCGAGCAGCTCCTGTCTTTACAACCTCAACTCAGATCACCAAAACATCCCTTAAAAGGAGATAAAATGGGAGGAGCGTGAGGATGGATCAGATCACCACGGATTTATAACCTGAAACTCCCATAAACAACGTCTGGAAACCAGCTAGCAAGCTGTTAGCTAGCTTTAAGCTAATAGCAACAGAAATAATCCAATTATATTAATAATAGTTACTAATTGGTACAAAGGGCTTAACAAAGGATGAGTGACACATCAATAACATCCAGCAGTAAAAAACACAACGGAAATGAGGAATAGGATGTAAAATGATTAAAATCGTTCCGGTCTGTTAAAATCCGATTTTAAAAGGTGTTTTTAGTTTAAAGAACGTTGTCGAACCAACAACAGCTTCAGCAACAGAAACCGGATTTTCTAAAGAAAATTAAGTGTGATTGCTGAAAGTTGAAATCCGAGTTACATTCACTGAAAAATAGAATTTCCTTTTGCTCCCTATTTTGGTAAAAAAAAAAGAAAAAAGAGTAGTTTATTTTTCTAACAGAAAATAAATAAATCAAATCAAGTCTTTCCTGAGATGATAGCGGTGATCATCAGCATCGTACCTCTGCTGGCCTCCGGACCGCCGAACAGGAACTCCCACTTGGCTCGGGCGATTCTCTGCGACCGCGACGTCGTCGAGCCGCCGTCAGACTGACAGACGAAGAAAAGGAGGCAGATTAAATAATGTAATTCTATTTCTCAGGGAAACACAATAAAAAGAAGTTAAAAATTCAAGTCAGGAGGTAAAAAAGCTTTATAAAAGAAGTTTTATAATTTATTGCATTAAATCACAAATAATATCATTTTTTTTAAAGTGCTATGTGTGATCAGGAAATTAAATAAAATGCTTGCAGTGCACATGTTGAACACGTTATAACACGTTATTACTCATAATAACACGCGATAACACGTTAATCAGCACCCGACAAACAAGTTCCGAGTCATGTTGTTCTTAGAAATCATAACAGACTTAAAGTTGACCAAAATCAATATTGGTGAAACTAAAAGAAGAAGATTGGTTCCTTTAAAATGATTCATTGGTCACTAAGGAGGTTTTTTAGGAAGTTCTGGTGAACATTATTGAAGTTCTAGGCGACCCTAACAGTCATGGTGTCGTAGGAGCTCTTTAGTTTTTTCTACAGGTTCTTTAAAGGTTTTAGACGGATCCAAGAGTCCCTGAGTCCTTCAGTCCTTTTATTGTTCTGATATTTTGATTAAAAAAAAAAAACTGTTAGCATTCAACAACACGTCACAGGAGGTGCAAGTAAATAAAAGCCTCTGAGAGCTGAAGCTGTTGTAAACAAACAAAATAACCTTTTTGTCTTAAAGGACGACGAGGTGTTCCTGTTTCACCAGACATTTATTAACCGAAAGTACAGGAAAGAAGATGAAACAAGAACTAACTGAGGAGTGGAGACACTTTCTCTGAGATTTATTGGAACCGATGTGACATTATGATGAAGACTTATTATTAAGATCAAGAGACACTGAATCTCAGACACATTCATACACAATCTACATGACAACCACACTGCACCCCGACCGACACGACCGCACCCGACCACACTCTGACCGACACGACCGCACTCTGACCGACACGACCTCACCCGACCGACACGACCGCACTCTGACCGACACGACCTCACCCGACCGACACGACCGCACTCTGACCGACACGACCTCACCCGACCGACACGACTGCACTCTGACCGACACGACCTCACCCGACCGACACGACTGCACTCTGACCGACACGACCGCACTCTGACCGACACGACCGCACTCTGACCGACACGACCTCACCCGACCGACACGACCGCACTCTGACCGACACGACCGCACTCTGACCGACACGACCGCACTCTGACCGACACGACCTCACCCGACCGACACGACTGCACTCTGACCGACACGACCGCACTCTGACCGACACGACCGCACTCTGACCGACACGACCTCACCCGACCGACACGACTGCACTCTGACCGACACGACCTCACCCGACCGACACGACTGCACTCTGACCGACACAACCGCACTCTGACCGACACAACCGCACTCTGACCGACACGACCGCACTCTGACCGACACGACCTCACCCGACCGACACGACCTCACCCGACCGACACGACTGCACTCTGACCGACACAACCGCACTCTGACCGACACGACCTCACCCGACCGACACGACCACACTCTGACCGACACGACCGCACTCTGACCGACACGACCTCACCCGACCGACACGACCGCACTCTGACCGACACAACCGCACTCTGACCGACACGACCTCACCCGACCGACACGACCACACTCTGACCGACACGACCGCACTCTGACCGACACGACCTCACCCGACCGACACGACCACACTCTGATCGACACGACCGCACCTACCCGACCGACATGACCGCACCCACCCGACCGACCGACACGACAGTACCCCGACCGACACGACCGCACGCACTCGACCGCACCCCGACCGACACGGCCGCACGCACCCCGACCGCACTCTGACCGACACGACCGCACTCTGACCGACACGACCGCATGCACCCGACCGACACAACAGCACCCCGACCGCACCCAACCGACACGACCGTACGCACCCGACCGACACAACAGCACCCCGACCGACACGACCGCACCCGACCGACACGACTGCACGCGCCCGACCGACACGACCACACCCCGACCGACACGACCGCACGCACCTGACCGACACGACCGCACCCCGACCGACACGACTGCACGCACCCGACCGACCGACACGACAGCACCCCGACCAACACGACCGCACGCACCCGACCAACACGACCACACTCTGACCGACACGCCCGCACCTCGACCGACACGCTCGCACCCAGACCGTACGCACCCCGACTGACACGACCGCACACACCCTGACCAACACGCCCACACGCACCCCTTCCCGTCCAGCCGACCTGCATCCCTGAGCTGCCGTCTGCCGTGTCGTAGCTGGACTGACTCAAGGTTTCAGGGGACAGACTGTTGTTTATGTCTCCCAGGCTGCCCGTTACTCCGCTGGAGCTCTGAGAGGACGTCCCGGCCGCCCCGCTGTGATCCTGAACCTCGTCTCTCGGATCCTTGGAGACGCCCACCACCAGCCTCTGGTACTCCTGCGCTGGTGTCTTCACTCCTTGTTCTTCATTATAACACTCCTCTTCGCTTGGAGTGTAAATATTGGAAGAAGCTCGTTCTGCTGCATTCCGGGCCGGCCCAGCCGCACTCCACTCCTGCTGCCTGGAGGTCCAGCTCACCCGCAGTGCTTCAGCGTTTGGGCTGGATGGACGTCTCCTGGTAATTTGAGGGCTGTCCCAGTGGGATCGTTTAAAGAGATGGTCAAACTGGCTCCACTCCGTGCCGGGTGACTTGTGGTCTCCAGTGTACTGTGGCAGCTGGTAGCGGTGCAGACTGGACATGTCCTTACCGGGTGATGAACTCCGTCTCTGCCGTGGGTCCAACACCGGCGACTGGGAGGCGGCTGCACGGTGCAACCGAGCCGGTAAGGCCGGAGAGGCTGGTGAAGGGAGGCCTCTGTGGGATGGCACCGGCGAAACGCGTCCTGGTCTAGTTTGAGGTACCAGCTTGTCTGGTCTCCAGCTGTGGTTCTGGTTCTCCACCTGCGAAGGTTCAGGAGAGCTCCGCCCATGAAGAGTTGCGTATGGCTGGGACTCCCTGAGGAACATCCCTCCAGACTTGGGGCTTTCCGACCTCAGGGACTCAACTTGAGAGGGAGTCGGAGAGGGAGACAGTCTGTCGGCGAAAATGCTGGACAGTTTGGTCGCCTCCAGCGCTAACCGAGAAGCCATCTCGGTGTTGGAGGACGGGGAGAGGCTCCTCTGGCTGCTGACAGTATAACTGGTCCTGCTGCTGCGGCGCTGAGCATTTCTAGATGAGTTATCGTTAACACTGTAGTGTTTACTGTCTACGGCCTTTTGAGTGGTGTTAGAGATGTTTGCATTACAGCTACTGTTGACACTGTGAGGGGAGCTTCCTGCTGGGTGGTCCGTTCTGGAGGAGCCGGAGGAGAATAAGCTGGTTGGGATGTCGTGCTGGATGTCTGTGGGTCTCCCTGCAGGTAAATGTGGGTGAAACCTGCAGGACGACCGGGGGCTCTCATCCCCCACCCAGGACCCCTGCTGGCTCTGAACCGGGCCATGGGAGCGAGGCGTTGAGGTTGGACCCAGTGAGTGGGATGAGTATCCTGTGTGGGCACACAGGTGGTCCGATGCAGGACTTCTGGGTAGTCCGTTCACTGAACCACAGCAGAGCCCCCTGTCCAGCTCCAGGAACTGGGTCTTGGACGGCAGGGTGAGGGCCCCGCGGGGCAGCACAGGTGACCCCCCCCAGGCCCGGCACCGAGGAGACTGATGGTGCCTCGGCAGGGTCGGACTACAACTTTCTGGACCTCCAAATCTGAGCCTGAGTTCTGGGGATCTGAACTCCTCCAAGGCCCTGTAGGTGGCGCCTCTGCTGATGGTGTCCAGGGTGGCCCTCTGCAGGTAAGGCGAGCCCTGAGAGGAGGGTGTCCGGTTGGGCTGACTGGGGAACAGGTCACCCTGTTGTGGCTGACCGTTGGCCCCGACTGGATCACTCAGTCTCTTCCGGACGTGAGCGGGCAGCCGCGGACCCTCAATTCTGTGAAGAGGATTGTCAGGATAATTTTGGCACCCAGAGCTGCGGCGGCCGGCCATTCCGTGAACGTTAGCTTTCTCTATGTAGCCAAATGACACCACAGACGTCTTTCCCTCCTCGTCCGCCCCTGTTGGGACCTCGTAGGACCTGCGGTTGCTGGTGGGGGTGGAGGGTACAGTCAGCCTCCCAGAGGACGTAGATGACGGGGAGAGAACCATCCTCCCCTGGTAAGGGTCCGTGTCAGAGGAACAGGTGCGTCCAAGTGACCGATGATGTCCTGGACCAGTTGTTCCAGGAGCGAGGACCTCCAGTAACCGACCAAAGCTGTCGTAAAACACATCCTGCCGTCGGAAGTGGGTGGGAGACCCGGTCGCGTCGGAGTTCTGGAGTTGGAAGGTGACCGAGTGCCTGGGGGAGGATGTGGAGGGCGGTATGTGGTGGTTCCCGCCCCCTGTGTGATGCTGGAGGACTGGGGAGATGTCTGGGCTGCAGCTCGGGCTGGAGAGGGCGGAGCTCCTTTGAGAGTGAGGCAGGATGTCCGGGCACTGCTGCATCAGGTCACCGGTCCCGTCCTCTCCTCTTGCGGACACCTTCCCTTCCTCCTCAGAGACAGACCTCACTTCCACGTATAGGTGGAGGACATTACCTGACTGGGACATGTCGGACTCTTAAATCCCCTGATGGTCCCACCTCTGTGGACCTGGACCTCCCGGTACCAGCACAGGGATCATCAAAGGTCTGAGGAGGGTCAGAGGCAGGACCAGAGGTCCAACCTCCACCAGCACACCATCCCTTAAACCTGCAGGAAGTGGAGACAAAGTTAACATGACAACAGACTGACATGAGATCATGACACACATCCTCCTACCAGAGTCCAGGATTTAAAAATATTCAAAAACATACGGATGTGTGTCGTGTGTTCGTTCTGGTTGAAGATACTGTCATGAAATATTTCAGATTGGAAGTAAAGACCACTGAAACAAAGACAAACCATAAATCAGCCTTTTCGTAGTGGTTGAAGACACCTTTCAGTGCTTTTAGAGCTGTGAGGTCATGAGTGTGTTTTAAAGGATGCTGTACATTAAACTGGACCAGAACCAGCTGCTCTGGCCCGTTCCAGCGTCCCTCTGATGAGGGTCAACACCGCGGTAGCTACAGGTCCAATCATGTCCTTGGCCTCCAACACAGGAGGCACTGCGTGACATGCGAGTTTGATTCGTCTATTAATAGGAGAGGAAAAGCTGCTTGGAGGGTTTTCAGGTGAGGAAACCGCAGCCTCTTCTAACACCTTCAGTCAGAGCGTGTCTATTTCACGTTTATCAGAGGAGCAGAGACTGTCTTCACATCCTGCTGCAATTACTGTTCGAGATATACAGTATGCTCTGAAGTCTGTTCTAGATCTACAGTCTGCTCTAAATCTAGTCTGCTCTAGATATACAGTCTGCTCTAGATCTAGTCTGTTCTAGATCTACAGTCTGCTCTAGATCTACAGTCTTTTCTTGATCTATAGTATCCTCTAGATCTAGTCTGCTCTAAATCTAGTCTGTTCTAGATATACAGTCTGCTCTAGATCTAGTCTGCTCTAAATCTAGTCTGTTCTAGATCTACAGTCTGCTCTAGATCTACAGTTTGCTTTAGATCTACAGTCTGTTCTAAATCTAGTCTGCTCTAGATATACAGTCTGCTCTAGATCTAGTCTGTTCTAGATCTACAGTCTGCTCTAGATCTAGATCTACAGTCTGCTCTAGATCGACAGTCTTTTCTTGATCTACAGTATGCTCTAGATCTAGTCTGCTCTAGATCTACAATCTGCTCTAGATCTAAATCTACAGTCTGTTCTAGATCTACAGTCTGTTCTGGAGCTACAGTCTGCTCTAGATCTACATCTACAGTCTGTTCTATATCTACAGTCTGTTCTACATCTACAGTCTGCTCTAGATCTAGTCTGTTCTAGATCTACAGTCTGTTCTAGAGCTACAGTCTGCTCTAGCTCTAAATCTACAGTCTGTTCTATATCTACAGTCTGCTCTAGATCTACGGTCTGCTCTAGATCTGTATTCTGCTCTAGATCTAGTCTGCTCTAGATCTACAGTCTGCTCTAGATCTAGTATGCTCTAGATCTAGTCTGCTCTAAATCTAGTCTGTTCTAGGTCTAGTCTGTTCTAGATCTAGTTTGCTCTAGATCTACAGTCTTTTCTTGATCTATAGTGTCCTCTAGATCTAGTCTGCTCTAGATCTACAGTCTGCTCTAAATCTAGTCTGCTCTAGATCTAGTCTGTTCTAGATCTACAGTCTGCTCTAGATCTAGTCTGCTCTAGAGCTACAATCTGCTCTAGATCTAAATCTACAGTCTGCTCTATATCTACAGTCTGTTCTACATCTACAGTCTGCTCTAGATCTAGTCTGTTCTAGATCTACAGTCTGTTCTAGAGCTACAGTCTGCTCTAGCTCTAAATCTACAGTCTGTTCTATATCTACAGTCTGCTCTAGATCTACAGTCTGCTCTAAATCTAGTCTGCTCTAGATCTACAATCTGCTCTAGATCTAAATCTACAGTCTGTTCTATATCTACAGTCTGTTCTACATCTACAGTCTGCTCTAGATCTAGTCTGTTCTAGATCTACAGTCTGTTCTAGAGCTACAGTCTGCTCTAGCTCTAAATCTACAGTCTGTTCTATATCTACAGTCTGCTCTAGATCTACAGTCTGCTCTAGATCTAGTCTGTTCTAGATCTACAGTCTGTTCTATATCTACAGTCTGCTCTAGATCTACAGTCTGCTCTAGATCTAGTCTGTTCTAGATCTACAGTCTGTTCTAGATGTACAGTCTGCTCTAGATCTAGTCTGTTCTAGATCTACAGTCTGTTCTAGAGCTACAGTCTGCTCTAGCTCTAAATCTACAGTCTGTTCTATATCTACAGTCTGCTCTAGATCTACAGTCTGCTCTAGATCTAGACGATGTAACATCCTGATGTCTGAGAAACACGAGGTTGTCAGCGGAGTGAATTCATCCGTTCACGACAACTGTACGAATTCTTCCAGCAGACGTCCGGCTGCGTTAATCAGCTGGAAAGCATCGTACGATGAATGTTCACTAAAAGACAAAGTTAACGGTTCCTGATCGAGATGCACGTTTTGACGTATTTTTGTACGAGTTTTCTTAAAACTGCAGAACTAATTACATGGCAGGAATTTGGCGGATAACAGAAGAATTAAAAGTATGACGAGTAGTAACAACAGAGAGGTCGATGTTATCTGTTCACTACATTTCTACATCTTGTTACTTCCTGCTGTTTTTAACGTTTGACGACACTAGCTGGACACGCTAGGCTAACACGTCTCCATATTTCATCTTATTTCACCACAAACTGACTCGGGTGACGTCACAACGACTTCTCTCCCAGTTTCCTGTTCGGCATACGTTCACTCGATTCTCCATGTTGCTCTTGAATGCACCACAAGAACAAAGTTGTCATAGGGGCTTCTGGGAAAATGTAGGCTTTTAAAAGTAGACTTTAAAAGAGTCGTTACAATGTTTATTTTCCGTCTTTCACTGTGTCGACTGAATGTTGTTTCATGGTATGGCAGCAGAACTACGAGCTGATGACATCACAGATAACTTTTCAAAATAAAAGTCTTGTCTGGACGGGATCAGTGTTTGTCGTCTATTTGAACGTGTGAACAGGAATTTCAAAAAACTTTTAAAATCCCCTCTGAGTGTGTTTGTGTGATTTCTTCAGTGTAAAATATATAAAATAAATTATTTATTGAATTTAATAAGTAGTTTAGTGCGAAAAACCAGAGAGCGCAGAGGAAGTCTGAACAACGACAGGAAGTTAATTTCCTACGTTCACTGAATGAAGTCTGGTAAGTAGACAGACGCTGACCTTTGACCTCTCTTTACAGCTGCATTCTAACTTCAGACTGGGAGAACATTTGATTGACAGCCTGGCGGTGGAAAGTTTTACATCTCACAAGGAAACACTGAACTCATCACAGAGTCACTGCTGCTACGGATTTTCACAATAAAAGAGAAACATCCAGGAAGTGAAATGTTAAAACTTCAAACCTCGCTTTAGATGCTTTTTTTTTTATATAATGTATTTTATGTATTTATGTTTCAATTATTTAATTCCATCTTCTATCTTTATTGGCAATCACATACAATCTGTTTCATTTATTTAAGTTTTAAATCATAATTTTATTTTTATTTATTTGTTTAGAATATTTTATTTGGTTTTAGTTTCATTTATTGACTTTATTTAGTTCTTGTTCTTTTAATTAATAATTCAATCACATTTACTGCTGCTTGTGTACATTTATTTTTCTTATTTCATGAATGGATTTTTACTGACTCTCAGGATCAATAACCTGATCATGTTTACATCTGAAATCAATCATCGCTTTTCAAAGTAAAAGAATTCAAAACATTGACGGGCTTTTATCGATGTGATCAATTCTATTCCAGAAGAAACTGATCGATTAAATCAATAATAAATAATCATATCAGTGATACATTGTTATTAAAGTCAACAATCTGACTACTTCTTGCAGCGCTGAGAGCTCCTCTGATTGGCTATCAGTCAGCGTGTGTGTGTGTGTGTGTGTGTGTGTGTGTGTGTGTGTGTGTGTGTGTGTGTCAGACTGATAAGCACATAGTTAGCCCTACTTTTCCTGGACTCTGCTAATAGGATTCCCCCGACACTCCCTCCCCCGTCCCAGCATGCAACATTCAATCCACCAGCACACAAACACACACTCACACACTCACACACAAACACAAACACACACACACACACAAACACACACACACTTATAAAACGGACAGAGATACACGTGTCGACACACCAGCGGTAACCTTACCTGCGTTTCCTTGCCGCTGCAGCGACGTCCCCGAGTTTCCGTGGAAACCTCTCTCCCTCTCTCTCTTCGTGTTGTGGAGTAACCTCGTTTTATCCTCCCTCACCCTCCTCTCTCTCCTCGAACACTTGTTGTCTGCAGCAGAGCCGGCTCATCGTGGATTTACTGACTCCTCTTCCTCCTCCTCTGGCTCCTCCTCCGGCTCCTCCTCCGGCTCCTCCTCTTCCTCCTCCTCCACTTCTGATATCCATCAATCAGCTGACGGCCCCGCCCCATTTCTTCCAGGCAGCTTGCCAGCCAATCAAACGCATGTCCTTCAGCCAACACATCATTATTTTTAAGATGTCATGATGGAAATGTTCATACTTGTTGACGTGATGATGTAATATTATTATCATTATTATGCAGCGGTCCATCAGAGGGCAGCGTGTAATTCACCGGCAGTCCACCAGAGGGCAGCGTGTAATTCACCGGCAGTCCACCAGAGGGCAGCGTGTAATTCACCGGCAGTCCACCAGAGGGCAGCGTGTAATTCACCGGCAGTCCACCAGAGGGCAGCGTGTAATTCACCGGCAGTCCACCAGAGGGCAGCGTGTAATTCACCGGCAGTCCACCAGAGGGCAGCGTGTCAGTGTGTCAGTGTCACGTTGCAGCAACCTCGAGGTTCGGTTTCAGAAAAAACTATCTGGTCAGAGTTGAGAAAAGATCCACATCACTTCCTGACTTCCTGTCAGAGTCCCGAGTCCGATCCAATCACTTGACCTCCTGTACAACGGGGCACTGACCCGGTGCCCTCTGGAGGCTGATGGCCATATTACATGCGTGATGGAGGAGTTCACTCCGTCAGCATGTTCGATATTCAATAAACATCACGAACACTTCATAGTTTATAAAAATATCTGAACTGTTGACATGTAATATTACAATACTTTTTTGTTGTTATTGAATCTCCTTAAAATAAAATATTGTGTCACATGGTGAAGAAGATGGTGATATTATTTTACTGCCTGTCAATCATCTGATCGGTGAAATTTATCAAACATCCTACAGCTGAAGATTAATGGATCAATAAAAACGAATCAATACATTAGTTGCTGGTCATATTTAATGTGAAATCATGTTTCTTCTCGTTGAACTCAAACTGAAATCTAAAGACTTCTTTTGATATTTGTAATTTTTTAATCATTATTTCAATTATATTTTTAAGACCGGATGTTAAACATTTAATGGAAAAAAAATTAAAACAAACAGTGAAAGTGAGACAGAAAATCACAGATATTCACATGAACCAGAACAAACCGAACCTGATGTGTTAACTGTAAGAATCAATCTCCTGTTGTTCGTTTCTAACATCAGTTCTTTTTATTACTATTTGAGGCTCCATTTCTAAAATCAGTTCTTTTTTATTAATATCTGATGTTTATCTCTGAACTGGGTCATTTTAAAGGTCGCGCGACCTTCTTCATCCCTGATCCTGATCCTGACTGATGGATGCAGCTTCATCTCGGACTATTTCTTCTGTTATCTCTGAATTTTAACCAATAAAACTGGATTACAAACATTAAACATGTCTACGCGCACTCTATTAGAGAGAGAGGAGCTTTTTTGGGAGTGCGTTTGACAATAAAACACGTTTCTGCTGCTTCCAGCTCCGACATCCGACACTCCTTTCTGAAAGGAGTGTTTTTAACCGTCCGCCCGGCTGCTGTCTTCAGTTAACATGGCTTCATGGGACATCCAAGGCTTTTTCAGACTATAAGGGTATATTTTACGGTTCGGCTTGTATATAATCCACTGAACTGCTCTCCCTTCTCTGAAATGTCGACTTTTCTAAAAACCTGCCCTTGCTGTTGGCACCGCTCGGCAGGGTGGACCGTAATTTTGAAAAGGCAGCCGTAAACACGCGGAGGCTTGTAAAAGTGGAAATTTTACAAAAAGAAGGTGCTGTAAAATGGAATAATATTTATGCCGAAGTAATGAGGAGATGTTAATAAATAGGAGATGACCTACAGTCGTATTCTGGCACATTTATAATTAATACAAACGAGAAAATATTTTAAAACCAGATGTTTTTCAAAGGATTTTCGCCGTAGACTTACCTCCAGGAGAGGATGGGATGTAGCGGGGTTTGCAGCTTCTAGCGACCGGTGCAGCTCCACAGCGGCACCGACGTGGGCTTTGGGGCACCGGGTCGGTCCATTTGACGGTAACGGTGTCGGTACAGAGTGTAGTGACGGTGACGGAGGAGGCAGATGTAACGGCGGGCTAAAGGAGTCCAAACGGGGACGGCTGGCGGAGTAAACTGCGCTGCATGCCCGCAGTTGGAGGTGAAGTGTCCGCTCCGCTTCTTCCGCTTCTTCCACCTTCTCTTCCGCCTCTTCCTCCTCTTCAGCAGCTCTTTTCTTTCTTTTTTAGGCGCTTGCTTGACATTAGTTTACGTTCTCCACGGCGACTTCAACTTCCGCATCGTTTGGGTGACGTAATGGCCACGTAAGGAAACGTCAGACCGGACTGACCAGATATATAAATAACACACACGATTCCGTTTTTACACCTGAGATTCAATATCAGTGACGTATGGAGGGTTTCCTCTGTTTAAAAAATATAACAAACGGATCGTTTTATTAAAACTAATGTTTAATATTTCAGAAATACATTTCTCATCATTTAGGAGTGACATGTGGTTGAAAGCTCCTGAAATAATAAGTCGACCTTGAGCCAAGATTCATGGTTCATAAAATCGATTTAAATATTTTCTTGTGAAACTTAAATTTAAATTTGAAATATTTCCCCTGTTTCCTGTAAAATGACGTTCCATGTTTATTTAATCTATGTTTTATAACATGAAGACCGTCTGTGGTCGAAAGCTCCGTTAAAAACAGGAAGTTCCACCTGAGTGACCATTATTTTCTCAGTAATTTGTCTTTGTGCTTGAAATCAGGGTTACTTTTATTTTGTAGAATTAAAACATTGTAGCTTCCTGTGGTCAAAAGCTCCAATAAAAACAGTAAGTTAACCTTCAGCCAAGATTATTATTATTATCTTTTTTTACAATATGACATTTCTCAGAACGATGACTTGTAAATGTAAATAAACCATTCAGAGCTTCATGTCCACGTGCAGTTTGAGTTTGTCTCCAGTAGGTGGCAGCAGGTCCCGCCCCCTACATCACCTGTCTGTCAGCTGGTCTCATCTTCATCAGTTAGTGTCTTCATCTTCATCAGTTAGTGTCTTCATCAGTTTCTGTCTTCTTCTAAACTCCTGCTATGTTTCTGCTTATTTGTAATAATTTTGGACTTGCTGTCTCTTTGATCAGTCAATTAATCAATAAATTTAATTTAATTTATATGAACTTGTTTTCACTGTTTCACTGCTTCTAAAAGTTTATTTTACTGCTCTGAGTACTTTTCATACTTTAAGTACACTTACAATGAATACACTCTCATACTCTTACTGTAGTACCGGATGTACTCAGTGTGTACCTGTAGAACCACTTGTGGTGAGCACATCAGTAAAACCTGAATGAAACGCAGACAGGTGGCTCCGTGAGGCCCCGCCCCCTGAGTAAGGCTTTAATTGGGACGGAGACAGATGAGGAGGACAGACAGCAGCAGACGACAGAGCAACAGGTGTCCTCGGCCTTTACACAGTAACTCCAGGTGTCCAGATGTGGCACCGTCACCATGCTGCAGGTGAACGACACGCAGCTCCTCGTGCAGCTGACCGAGTTCAGCTTCGAGCGGCGCTTCGACGAGCGAGGAGCGATCGAGTGGATGCAGCGGAACGGTGAGTTCACCGGCTCGTTCTTCTGGACCGGATTCACTCATTTAACCGTTAACAGACTTTAACCATCTCTGTTGGTCCCGATGAGGGTTTAATGTCGAAAACCCCAATAAACTGCGGTCTCCACTGTGCAGACGCTGCGTTCCCAGATCCATAAAAATGTCTTCCACTTTAAATTGCTCTGCTATTTTTAAAAGTACTGTTAACGTTTTAAACGAAGGCAGTTTGGAGACGAACCGGCTCCAGACTTGGTTCCGGCTCCCAGCCAGCCCACCAAAGACCTCTCCTTTCAACACACTTTCACTTTAACCAGCGGGAAGCTGCAGATTCACTGATGATGTGCTCAAACATCTTCTCTTTCCGTTTGATGAAGTGTGTTTTGTTGTATGTTGTTGGAGCCGAACTGAGGAGCGAGAGTCACTTAATCAGAATAAAGGTCAACTTCTACTTTATGAAGTAAGTGGAATCACAGATAAACTAGTCGTATATAAACGTGACGGTTTATGAATGGGATTTGGTAAGGCTCAGATTTAGGGCAGACATTTCTGTTAAAGCTATTTTAAATCCAGGTGAGAAACATGTTATGTAAGCACGTCGCACGTCGAAGGTTACAGGTGTGCCACAGGTGAGGCCCAGTGACGTCACTGCTGTATTTATGGAATGTGTTGAGATCTGGCCCCTACCACTCATGATGAAATATGAAAGTATGCGAGTGTGGTGATGTGATTTGACAGCTGATACAAGGGGGCGGAGCCAGGCCTCAGGTGTTTGTTTTGAAGTGATTTTCTGAAAATTTGGAACAAAATCTTAAAACTCACAAAATTCACAAGCAGGTAAATAAATCAATGGTAAATAAATCAATGATGTGACTGATTAATAATATGATCTGTAACCTGATGGATTATGTTTGTGTCCTCCTTCCTGTTCAGCGCTCTGTACGCCGCCCTGGTGTTCGGAGGTCAACACTACATGAAGCAGCGACCCAGAATGAACCTGCGGCGGCCGGTCGTCCTCTGGTCGCTCCACCTCAATCTCTTCAGGTAACACACACACACACACACACACACCTTCATCACACACACACACACACACACACACACACACACACACACACACACACACACCTTCATCACACACACACACACACACACCTTCATCACACACACACACACACCTTCATCTCTCACACACACACACACACACACACACACCTTCATCTCACACACACTCACACACACACCTTCATCTCACACACACACACACACACCTTGAGCACACACACACACACACACCTTCATCTCACACACCTTCATCTCTCACACACACACACACACCTTCATCTCTCACACACACACACACACACACCTTCATCTCTCTCACACACACACACACCTTCATCTCTCACACACACACACCTTCATCTCACACACCTTCATCTCTCACACACACACACACACACACACCTTCATCTCACACACACACACACACTCACACACACTCACACACACACACACCTTCATCACACACACACACACACACCTTCATCACACACACATACGCACACCTTGAGCACACACACACACACACACCTTCATCTCACACACCTTCATCTCTCACACACACACACACACCTTCATCTCTCACACACACACACACACCTTCATCTCTCACTCACACACACACACACACCTTCATCTCTCACACACACACACACACACACACCTTCATCTCTCACACACACACACACACACACCTTCATCTCTCACACACACACACACACACACACCTTCATCTCTCACACACACACACACCTTCATCTCTCACACACACACACACACACACACCTTCATCTCTCACACACACACACACACACACACCTTCATCTCTCACACACACACACACACACACCTTCATCTCTCACACACACACACACACACACCTTCATCTCTCACACACACACACACACACACCTTCATCTCTCACACACACACACACACACACCTTCATCTCTCACACACACACACACACACACCTTCATCTCTCACACACACACACACACACACCTTCATCTCTCACACACACACACACACACCTTCATCTCTCACACACACACACACACACACACCTTCATCTCTCACACACACACACACACACACCTTCATCTCTCACACACACACACACACACACCTTCATCTCTCACACACACACACACACACACCTTCATCTCTCTCACACACACACACACACACACCTTCATCTCACACACACACACCTTCATCTCACACACCTTCATCTCACACACACACACCTTCATCTCTCACACACACACACACACACACCTTCATCTCTCACACACACACACACACACACCTTCATCTCTCACACACACACACACACACACACACCTTCATCTCTCACACACACACACACACACACACACCTTCATCTCTCACACACACACACACACACACCTTCATCTCTCACACACACACACACACACACCTTCATCTCTCACACACACACACACCTTCATCTCTCACACACACACACACACACACACCTTCATCTCTCACACACACACACACACACACACACACCTTCATCTCTCACACACACACACACACACACCTTCATCTCTCACACACACACACACACACACCTTCATCTCTCACACACACACACACACACACACCTTCATCTCTCACACACACACACACACACACCTTCATCTCTCACACACACACACACACACACCTTCATCTCTCACACACACACACACACACACCTTCATCACACACACTCACACACTAGGGACCTACTAGAGACCCATAGGGTTAGGGTCTCCACTAGGGACCCACCTGGGACCCACTAGAGACCCACTGGGGACCCGTTAGGGTTAGGGTCTCCACTAGGGACCCACCTGGGACCCGTTAGGGTTGGGGTCTCCACTAGGGACCCACCTGGGACCCACTAGAGACCCACTGGGGACCCGTTAGGGTTAGGGTCTCCACTAGGGACCCACCTGAGACCCACTGGGGACCCGTTAGGGTTGGGGTCTCCACTAGGGACCCACCTGGGACCCACTAGAGACCCACTGGGGACCCGTTAGGGTTAGGGTCTCCACTAGGGACCCACCTGGGACCCGTTAGGGTCTCCACTAGGGACCCACCTGGGACCCACTAGAGACCCACTAGGACTAGTCCAGGAGAGTTTATTTAACTGAACAGTTGAAACTTTTCCTGCTCGAAGCCTCGTGAGTTTTTGGCGAGTTCTTCTCGTCTCTTTGTTTTCTGACTCCTCCTCAGCCGGTTGAACTGGCTCCATCCGCTGACCTTACCTCCACCTGGTCGCCCGGGCAACAGGTGGAGGTAAGGCTGCAGCAGAAACAGGTTTATTCAGAGACGTGTGAAGTGACTCATTTAAAATGTCCCTACACATATTTTATATTTATTAACGTCCAAACTCAAACACCGTCTGATTGGACAAGAATCTTTATTTACTTTTTGATTCTCAAAGTTCAAATTAGATTAAATTTCGGTTTAACCGCTTTATTTATTTATCTATTTATTTATGATTGATTGGTGTTTATCTGATGTATGAATGCGCCTGATTGGCCGCTGGAAGTCTCTGACACTTCCTGTTTACTTCCTTGTGACTTCACCAGGTGTGTTTATCTGAAACATTTAATGTTCCTCCTGTTTACTGATTGATATTTTCATATGAACCATTTTAATACGTTTATAAATGAAAACTCAACAGATTCATGTTTAAAATATTGTATTTATTGTGTGAAAAATAAAGAAGTTTTTACATTTGTAATTTGTTTGTTTTTATTGGCTGACAAACATGATGAGTCCTCATGTTCAGATGTCTGTTGGAACAAATCTAGTTTAATAAAGTTAGTACAAAACATTCATGTTAAAATGATCCCTGACAACAATGAGAAGTCAATCATCAGCTGGACTGCCAGTTTCTTCTTCTTCTCATTTGTTCTTCAGACTGAAACATCTCTGCTTTCAGAGAACTTTACACACATTAAAGAACCGATTTGGGTTCTACTGGTTCTGCTGCTTCAGAACATAATGAACGAACACATTTCAAACAGAACAAACCGGAAGTGAACTCACCTGCTGCAGGTACGAGTATCTCTCTGCTCCTGTTTCTTCTTTGCCGATTCACAGCTTGTTTCCTTCCGGGAACGCCCCCTCTGACTACACTAGGGTGTGTGAGCGCCCTCCAGAGGCGGAACTCCACACTGCACCGTCAGACCACGTCCAGACCACCATCAAGAATCAGTGACACCGTCTAAAACCGGAAGAGGTCACTTTGTATTATTCAAAGTAAAAGCCAGATAATTCACAGCTTATTAAACCGTCTGTTTCTTGAGTTTGTTTTCATTTGCTTCCAAATACAATCGTATATTTAATCAATCAATAAATTAAGCTTTATTTATAATGCTGCTTTCATACAAACACACAGGATGTGAATGTGAACTGTATAATACCCAAAGTAAAACTAAACTGTCAAATTATGACATGGGTAATTTAATAAATAATTGTTATGTTTAATATTTATAAAGTGCAGTACCTCATATTTCTGTAAGAACACAGATGGTTCTGAAACCAGCAGTCATCCATCCGGACCTGTTTATTCTGCAGTGACCCTTTAAAAGCGGGTTTTTATTCATGTCGTGTTTCCTGTTCCACAGTTGACTGTATTTTACTTTTTTTTTTTTTTAACTTTTATTTAATGACGTTTCTGTATTTGATTTCTTCTGTTCTTCTGTTTCTTCTAAATGATTTTACCTTCATTTTACAAGTTGCTGTGTAAATAAAGTTTTATTGTGAAACCAGACCGGAAGTTCTCCGTATGTTGTCCGTGGTTTCTCCGATTGTCGGTCGTGTCCGTCGGTCGCTCGGTGCCAGACTGCTGAACCGTTACTCTCGCTTCACGTCGGTAGTTTAACGGCGGCGTTCCGGGAGAACCTTCATGGAGGAAACGTGAAGTTTTTACCGGAGAGAACCGGAGGAGACGGAGGAGACAACTTTTCCCGCGGTAAGACGAACTACCGTAACTAACCTGTACCGTTTACTTCTGCCGGTGGACGTTACCGGGCAGACTTTCCGTTAGTAAGCGGGAGTTTAACGGTCGTATAAAATGGCGCAGAAAGACTTTTTATGTGTTTTATTCTTCCGTTGTTGTGGTCACTTCGCGCCGCCAGCCTTTTGTCCCCGCGGCTCGCGCCTCCGTTCCCATGGTGAAGCTTCTTCAGCTCGCGAGACTCTCCGGACGGAGCCGAGAGGGTCTCCGTCAACGTTCGTGTTTACATTTCCAGAAGTTCTTTTAGTGGCCACGAACACCTCCGATTTAACATTAAAACGTAAAAAAATCATCTCTCATACAGAATCAACAAACATCACAACAATCATTTTACTTGTATAGAAGACGTTTAAATGAGAAGATCTTCTGCTTTCAGATGGTAAATAAAGTGTTTTACTTTCACTGAATCACCTCATATTTCACATTAAAACCACTTTGTCGTCCATGTTGTTTGATCAGTAATTAAATCAATGAAATAATTGACAGACTCATCAGAACGGGAGCAGCTGTCATTGAATTCCTGACATTCCTGCCTGACAAATGACTGAAACCATTTCTGTCAATCATCTGATCAGGTCATTGATTGACAGCTGCAGCTCTGTGACCTGGTTATGGCGGAGAATGTTTTAATTGTGACTGACAGGTGAGAGATGAACACTTGGAAACATATCTCATGATCAGAAGTGATAAAGAGCAGCGGAAGATGATGAAGATGATGGTGGGACATTCAGGGAGATGATTACTGATTATATAAGAGAGAAAAGAGGAGGGGGCGCGGCCACAGAGGGTCACGTGTTCAACATGTTGACTAAACAGCCCATCTTCATCGGCATGATGAGCGTCACCAGTTCCAGGAAACAGATCTCAGAGATCTGGAACATGTATAATTAAAATCCACCACAGAAGAAGAATCATTGCAGTGATTTATTAACATGTCTGAAGACTGAGGGTTTAACATGTAAACACGTTTAAAATCAACACGTAAGAACGTTTAAAATTAACACGTAAACACGTTTAAAATCAACACGTAAGAATGTGTAAAATCAACACGTAAACATGTTTAAAATCCAACACTTAAAACACGTAAAATCAACACGTAAGAACGTGTAAAATCAACTCGTAAGAACGTTTAAAATCAACACGTAAACATGTTTAAAATCAACATGCAAACATATTTAAAATCAACACGTAAACATGTTTAAAATCAACATGCAAACATATTTAAAATCAACACGTAAACATGTTTAAAATCAACACGTAAGAATGTGTAAAATCAACACGTAAACATGTTTAAAATCAACACTTAAAACACGTGTAAAATCAACTCGTAAGAACGTGTAAAATCAACACGTAAACATGTTTAAAATCAACATGCAAACATATTTAAAATCAACACGTAAACATGTTTACAATCAACACGTAAGAATGTGTAAAATCAACACGTAAACATGTTTAAAATCAACACTTAAAACACGTGTAAAATCAACTCGTAAGAACGTGTAAAATCAACACGTAAACATGTTTAAAATCAACATGCAAACATTTAAAATCAACACGTAAGAATGTGTAAAATCAACACGTAAACATGTTTAAAATCAACACTTAAAACATGTAAAATCAACACGTAAGAACGTGTAAAATCAACAAGTAAGAACGTGTAAAATCAACTCGTAAGAACGTTTAAAATCAACACGTAAACATGTTTAAAATCAATACTTAAAACACATGTAAAATCAACACATAAGAACGTGTAAAATCAACTCGTAAGAACGTGTAAAATCAACACGTAAACATGTTTAAAATCAACATGCAAACATATTTAAAATCAACACGTAAACATGTTTAAAATCAACACTTAAAACACATGTAAAATCAACACGTAAGAACGTGTAAAATCAACTCGTAAGAACGTTTAAAATCAACACGTAAGAACGTGTAAAATCAACACGTAAACATGTTTAAAATCAACATGCAAGCATATTTAAAATCAACACGTAAACATGTTTAAAATCAACACTTAAAACACATGTAAAATCAACACGTAAGAACGTGTAAAATCAACACGTAAGAACGTGTAAAATCAACACGTAAGAACGTGTAAAATCAACTCGTAAGAACATTTAAAATCAACACGTAAGAACGTGTAAAATCAACACGTAAACATGTTTAAAATCAACATGCAAACATATTTAAAATCAACACGTAAACATGTTTAAAATCAAAACGTAAAACACGTTTAAAATCAACACGTAAACATGATTAAAATCAACACTTAAACATGTTTAAAATCAACATGTAAACATGTTTAAAATCAACACTTAAAACACATGTAAAATCAACACGTAAGAACGTGTAAAATCAACGAGTAGACACTTAAAATCATCAAGTAGACACGTTTAAAATCAACATGTAAACATGTTTAAAATCAACACGTAAAACCTGTTTAAAATCAACACGTAAAACCTGTTTAAAATCAACAAGTAGACACGTTTAAAATCAACAAGTAGACACGTTTAAAATCAACAAGTAGACACGTTTAAAATCAACATGTAAACATGTTTAAAATCAACACTTAAAACACGTGTAAAATCAACACGTAAACATGTCTAAAATCAACACGTAAAACACGTTTAAAATCAACACGTAAACATGTTTAAAATCAACAGGTAGACACGTTTCAAATCAACAAGTAGACACGTTCAAATCAACAAGTAGACACGTTTAAAATCACGTAAACATGTTTAAAATCAATACTTAAAACACGTGTAAAATCAACACGTAAACATGTCTAAAATCAACACGTAAAACACGTTTAAAATCAACAAGTAGACACGTTTAAAATCACGTAAACATGTTTAAAATCAATACTTAAAACACGTGTAAAATCAACACGTAAACATGTCTAAAATCAACACGTAAAACACGTTTAAAATCAACACGTAAACATGTTTAAAATCAACAAGTAGACACGTTTAAAATCAACAAGTAGACACGTTTAAAATCAACATGTAAACATGTTTTAAATCAACACGTAAACATGTTTAAAATCAACACGTTTAATATCAATATATATGACCATGTTTGTAATCATGTCAGTAGCTTCTTGTTTAAACTTCTGTCATTCATCAATGAGATCTGATCTGAAGTTGTTTCCTGTCATGTGACTCCACTGATGTCACACCTGATGTCAACCCCTGTTGTTTCCTCCAGGTGTACGTACCTGTGCTTTCTCTGCAGGTGTGGCAGCGTCATGTGTTGCGATGGAGGAGGCGGAGCAAAGCCGCTACGTCGCCCAGCTGAAGGCGGAGTTCGACAGCTGCGACACGACAGCCAGCGGCTTCCTGGACCGAGACGAGCTGACGGAGCTCTGCAGGAAACTGCAGCTGGACGCACAACTGGACACACTGCTGGACACACTGCTGGGGGGGGGGGCACACACACAGGTAACACACTTTACACACTCTACACAACCTAACTACACACTCTACACAAGCTGCAGGGAGGAAGAACATCCAGCAGGTTATCAATGAGCTGATTTATTGATCAGCTGTTTGTTTACTAGAATTAATAAAGTGAATTATGTGTGTGTGTGTGTGTGTGTGTGTGTCCTCAGGTGGACTTTGACAAGTTCAAAGAAGGATTCGTGGACGTCCTGTCTCGCTCTCTGGACTTCAGCACCTCAGAGGACGACAGCAGCTACCTGGAGCCAGGTGAGACACCAGGGGGAGGAGTCAGGGACGGGTAGGAGTCCAGGTGAGACACCAGGGGGAGGAGTCGGGGGGGTCTAGGTGAGACATTAGGGGTAGGTGTCAGGGAGGGGGAGGAGACAGAGAGTCCAGGTGAGACATCAGGGGGAGGAGACATCAAGGGGGAGGAGCCTCTCTGAGCTGCTGAGGTTGTATCAGTATATATGCAGATGTTTCCTCTTCCTCCCTCAGTCGTTCCCGAGGAGGTGAAGCCGAAGTTCGTGAAGGGGGCGAAGCATTACGGCCGGCGCTCTCGTCCCGACAGCCAGCCGGACGCCTTGGAGGACTCTCGTCCGTCCAGAACCGAAGCGTCCGACTCACCGGCTGCCGGACGCAGGGCCAAACTGAGACGGGCCACGTCTCTGGAGAGTGTCGAGGTGAGACACTCACTCCCTCTCCTCCATGTTTGTTTTATTTATTTCCACAAGTCGACTTCCTGCTCCTCCTCTGAGTATCGACGTTCAGATGGTCGTGATCTTTGTGGAGTGGAAATCACTGCATGGGCTCTGGAACACTTGTGAAAACCATCGTCTGTGAACACAGTTCATCGCTGCGTCCACAAATGATTTTAAAACTCTCCAAAGAAGAAACCAGATAGAAAATTGATCCAGACACCTCTGACCTCTGAGGGTGGAGGTTTTTCAGGAAGTGGATGGAGAGGAATGTGTCTGCTGCCGTTTCTCAGTCTGGAGCCTCTTTAACAACTCACTGATCTACTGCTGATACATGGAGGGATACAGTACTACTGCTCTTCATCATCACCATCCTCATCACCATTATCATCATCATCACCACCATCCTCATCGTCATCATCATTGTCATCATCATTACCACCATCATCATCATTACCATCATCCTCATCATTCTCGTCATTATCATCATCACCATCATCATCATTACCATCATCACCATCATCCTCATCATCATTATCATTATTATTATCATCATCTTCATTACCATCATTATCATCATCATCCTCATCCTCATCATCATCATCATTACCACCATCATCATTATCTGCATCATCATCATCATCACCATCATCATTACCACCATCATCATCATTACCATCATCCTCATCATTCTCGTCATTATCATCATCATCATCATTACCATCATCACCATCATCCTCATCATCATTATCATTATTATTATCATCATCTTCATTACCATCATTATCATCATCATCATCATCATCATCATCATCATCATCATCATCATTACCACCATCATCATTCATTACCACATCATCATCCTCATCATTATCCTCTTAGTCATCATCATCATTATCACCATCCTCTTCATCATCATCATCATCATCACTATCATCATCATCACCATAATCATTGACACACACACACACCCTCTCCAGCCTGCTGCTAGTTGAACTGACCTCTGACCTCTATGTTTCCTCTGCAGAGTCTGAAGTCTGACGACGAGACAGGAAGTCAGAAGGACCTGCAGACACCCTTTCAGTCTAAAGGTACTGGTTTAAAATAAACACGTGTAGTGATCAGCTGGTGTTCAGCTCTCAGCTCCATTAATGGGCTTCATCCGCTGAGGCTGAATGCTCCACAACCCAGTCAGTGGGCCTTTAAAACACTGTGTGCAGGTCATCAGCTGGAGGGGGCGGAGCTGGGCGGAGGAGGAAGGGGGGGGGCGTGTCCTGACGGCAGCATGTGATCACCTGACTCTGCAGCACCTCCACACTGAGGTAAGGCTACACCTGAGCAGATGTTCACCTGTCTCTTCATCTCTTCATGTTTGTCTTCATCTCTTCATGTCTTCATCTCTTCATGTTTGTCTTCATCTCTTCATGTCTTCATCTCTTCATCTCTTCATGTTTGTCTTCATGTGTTCATCTCTTCATCTCTTCATGTCTTCATCTCTTCATGTTTGTCTTCATCTTTTCATATATTCATGTCTTCATCTCTTCATGTTTGTCTTCATCTCTTCATGTCTTCATCTCTTCATTTTGTCTTCATGTCTTCATCTCTTCATGTTTGTCTTCATCTCTTCATGTTTGTCTTCATCTCTTCATGTCTGTCTTCATCTCTTCATCTCTTCATGTCTGTCTTCATCTCTTCATCTCTTCATGTTTGTCTTCATCTCTTCATGTCTTCATCTCTTCATGTTTGTCTTCATCTCTTCATGTTTTCATCTCTTCATGTTTGTCTTCATCTCTTCATGTCTTCATCTCTTAATGTTTGTCTTCATCTCTTCATGTCTTCATCTCTTCATCTCTTTATGTCTTCATGTTTGTCTTCATCTCTTCATGTCTTCATCTCTTCATGTTTGTTTTCATCTCTTAATGTTTGTCTTCATCTCTTCATGTCTTCATCTCTTTATGTCTTCATCTCTTCATGTTTGTCTTCATCTCTTCATGTCTTCATCTCTTCATGTCTTCATCTCTTCATCTCTTTATGTCTTCATCTCTTCATGTCTTCATCTCTTCATGTCTTCATCTCCTCATGTCTTCATGTCTGCTTCCGTGTTGGCAGGACGTAGATGAGCTGCTCAGGAAGCTGCACGCCGACCTGGACGGCAGAATCAGCATCATCGAGTTCAGGAGAGTTCTCTGTGGCTCTGCCCCCATCCTATGCTCCACCCCCATTCAATCAGCAGACCTGCAGAGGGCGCCGCACAAGGTGAGACACACAGGACACACTGCGATACTCAGAATCCTGCAGTACTGCCCTGCGGAGGTAGAACAGGTGAGGAGTAGGTGTGTGATGTCATCAGCTCGGTGGTCGTTGTCAATACATCGATCGATGGGTTGAACATGTTTCCTCTGTTCACATTAAAGAAGCTTCTCATTACAATATTCAACAGTCCTGATCAACAGACTGACTTCTCTATAAACATTGATCAGCTGATCGATCAGCTGCAGAGCATTGATCAGTTTCTCTGTAGAATGATAAAGTTTACTTTTCATATCAAGATCCTGTCAGGAATTGAAAAGATCAATAAAGACTTGTCATGATGTCCAGCTGTTAGTTTACCAGCTGCTCCTGAACGCACCACCTCTTCCTGACCAATCAGGAGCTTCTGCTGCAGCTGTCAATCATCAGGCCAATCAGGCTGCATGGTCTCGGACAGGTGCTGCAGGTGGAGCTGGTCAGACAGGTGGAGGAGAGGTGGAGGTGATGTGGAGGTGATGTACTGCACATCCGGCCTGATGTCTGGCTGCGGTCTGTTAACATGGGTGAGGACGGACAGGAGGAGAACTTCCTGCTACACTCAGGTGATCCAACAACTCAGCAGAACCAGAACTAGCCGGTTCTTTAAAAGGAGTTCAAACCTGGTTTAGGACTGAGGTTGGACCTGGTTTAGGACTGAGGTTGGACCTGGTTTAGGACTGAGGTTGGACCTGGTTTAGGACTGAGTTTAGACCTGGTTTAGGACTGAGGTTAGACCTGGTTTAGGACTGAGGTCAGACCTGGTTTAGGACTAAGGTTAGACCTAGTTTAGAACTGACCTAGTTTAGGACTGAGGTTAGACCTGGTGTATAACTGACCTGGTTTAGGACTGAGGTTAGACCTGGTTTAGGACTGACCTGGTTTAGGACTGAGGTTAGACCAGGATTAGGACCTGAGGTTAGACCTGGTTTAGGACTGAGGTTGGACCTGGTTTAGGACTGAGGTTGGACCTGGTTTAGGACTTAGGTTAGACCTGGTTTAGGACTGACCTGGTTTATGACTTAGGTTAGACCTGGTTTAGGACTGACCTGGTTTAGGACTAAGGTTAGACCTTGTTTAGAACTGACCTGGTTTAGGACTGATGTTAGACCTGGATTAGGACTGAGGTTAAACCTGGTGTATAACTGACCTGGTTTATAACTGAGGTTAGACCTTGTTTAGGACTGAGGTTATCCCTGGTTTAGGACTGACTTGGTTTAGGACTGCGGTTGGACCTGGTTTCAACTGGTTTCAGATGTGGTTTTGAACCTGGTTTTAAACAATTTCAAACAAACACTAATTATTTCCAGCTTTAACGAGGAACCACAGGAAGAAAATTTAAATAAATTTTAAATTACTAAGAAATTAAAAGTGATTAAAGTTCATGAATGAAACCGAAGAGTTTCTGAATCTCGGTTATGAACATGTTTAACTCCTCTCTGAACTGTGTTCCTGGGACTCAGGACGGTGACCTTTGACCTCAGGTTCACGTGCTCTGCAGTTTGTGGTCTCAGATTTAATCAGATTAAAGTTCCACCAGAATGTTTGTTCCTGCAGACATGAGACCTGTTTCTCTGGAGACTCATGTTGTCTGTCCTCTAGCTGTCCTCTAACTGTTCTCTGTCTGTCCTGTTAACGGTCCTCTGTCTGTCCTCTAAACTATCCTCTGTCTGTCCTCCTTAACGGTCCTCTGTCTGTCCTCTGTCTGTCCTCTTAATGGTCCTCTGTCCTCTAACTGTCCTCTGTATGTCCTCTAACTGTCCCCTGTCTCTCTACCTGTCCCCCGTGTCTGCTGGTCCATGCAGTTTCCAGCGGTCCCAGAGGAGATGTCGGTCCGGTCCACGTCTCCGTCCCTGCTGACGGCCACCATGGGACATAGAGTCCTCAGCCGGCTGGACGACGGGTCGGGATGTACCAGTCCGGAGAGGGTGGTCTCTGTTTGGACCGAGGAGGGGATCCGGAACAGCCGGGACATCCTGCAGGTCAGTATGAACCAGACCGGGGTATGCAGGTAGGTATGGACCGGATGGAAGAATGAATGAATGAACGTGTCTCTGTGTCCAGACTCTGGACTTCCCCCTGGAGGAGCGTCTCAGTCTGGTCGATCTGACTCTGGCTCTGGACAACGAGCTGCTGGTCAGTGGGAACGGGATCCACCAGGCGGCGCTCATTTCCTACAAGACTGAGATCCAGCACCTGCAGTAGGTGTCACACAACTTCCTGTTTCCTGTTCAATGGGCTTCTTCTGAAGTGGTCTGTTTATATTCTAGACCATAATCTAGATCATTATCTAATTATTATCATTATTATCATCATCTAATGGATCAATAATAAGTGTTCAGTCATCACCACGCTTAGACTGGAAACAGTGTTACATGTCCTCCTCCTTCCCCACTTCCTCCACCTCCACTTCCTCCTCCTTCTCCACCTCCTCAACCTTTCCTACCCCCACTTCCTCCACCTCCTCAGAGAGGAGGTGGAGGAGGCGTGCAGGCAGCGTGATAAGATGCGTGCGGACCTGGAACAGGCGGATCAAAGGAACCTGCAGCTGATCAGAGAGGTTGACGACCGCCATGTCACCATGGAGACGCTCAACCAGACCCGGATCAGGTCAGTCTCACCTCTCGTTACACTGACCGGGTACAGAGACGGGTACAGAGACGGGTTGGGCCGTGGCGCTGACGGGCCGCTCTCTGATTGGCAGGGACCTGGAGCAGGACTTCCGTGATAGGCTGGCGGCTCTACGCAGTCAGTCGGAGCAGGAGAGCGAGGCGCTGCTGCAGCAGGAGGAGAGAGAGCACAGTGCACTGCAGGAGCAGCTGCAGCTGCTCAGAGCGCAGGAGGCGGGGCTTCAGGAGGAGCTGTGCAGCACCAGACAGGTGAGTTACCTGCAGAGGGAAACCTGCCTCCTCCTGTTTCTGATTATTAACCTGCTTAAAGTCTGTCAGAATCTCGTTTCTCTCTGCGGAGCTCCCTGCTCTCTACCTGCCGGTCAGATAACTCCGCCCCCCTCAGGTACTGAGAGCTGTGCTGTGTTTCAGGAGAACAGCCGGCTGGAGGAGGAGTTTAACGCTGCCCGGCTGCAGCTGACTGAAGCCCAGAGCTCCGTGAACCGACTGCAGAGTGACCTGGACCACCTGCTGCATGACAAGGTAAGATCACACACCTGGACACCTGTCAGTACCACACCTGAGTCTGTGAGGCTGATCTGATCACACTGTGGCATGTCCACACCTGTCCACACCTGTTGTTACCGAATTTCCCCACTGTGGGATTAATAAAGTCAAATTTAATCTTAACACCTGTGTGTGTGTGTGTGTGTGTGTGTGTGTGTGTGTGTGTGTGTGTGTGTGTGTGTGTGTGTGTGTGTGTGTGTGTGTGTAGGTGTTGGGTAACCCTCTTCCTTGTAGCTGCTGAATCATTAATGAAAGTTTTCTCTGTGACTTCACTTCATTCTTAACATCTCTGTTCTGTCTATTGGTCTTTATTTGTTATTTTAAATCAGCTGCAGCTTCAGTTGAAGGATTGATTCATTGATTGTTTAACAGCTGTTTTGTTTTGATTGACAGTTCGGCAGCTTGGACCCGGCTGGCGCTGGTCTGTGTCAGGAGGAGCGATTCACAGAGATCGTCAAAGATTACGAGCTGCAGTGCAGGGTAAGGCTTTTATTCTGAAGAGATCAATGTGGGTTTTATTGTCGCTTTATTCTGACGAGTGTTTTCAGACTTTTGTTCTGAAGAGATCAGTGTGTTTTTAGACTTTTATTCTGAAGAGATCAGTGTGTTTTCAGACTTTTATTCTGAAGGGATCAGTGTGTTTTCAGACTTTTATTCTGAAGAGATCAGTGTGTTTTCAGAATTTTATTCTGAAGAGATCAGTGTGTTTTCAGACTTTTATTCTGAAGGTATTCTGTGTTTTCAGACTTTTATTCTGAAGGTATCCTGTGTGTTTTCAGACTTTTATTCTGAAGGGGTACGTGTGTTTTCAGACTTTTAGTCTTTAGTCTTTCAGACGTCTCCTGGATTCAGACTAAGCATCCCGGTGCATTTTTGTTAGTTACTGGAGACTTTAACCAGTCTGGATAAAGTTCTGCCAACTTTGCACCAGTATGTTAACTGCCCCACACGGAACAATAAAACTCTGGACTTACTGTATGCTAATGCCATGGATGCATACAGTACTACTGCCCTTCCCCCCCTTTGGTAGATCAGACCACAACCTGGTCCTGCTGACTCCCAGGTATGTCCCCCTGGTGCAGAGGCAGCCTGTGACCACCAGGACTGTGAGGAGGTGGACACAGGAGGCTAAAGACGCCCTGCAGGACTGCTTTGAGTCCACGGACTGGAATGTGCTGTGTGGACCACATGGGGAGGACATCAACAGCAGGACGGACTGTATCACAGAATACATTAAATTCTGTGAACACACCACCGTACCATCCTGGACTGGACACTGCTTCCCCAACAATAAGCTGTGGATCACCAGTGACCTGAAAGTTCTTCTTAATAAGAAGAAAGCAGCCTTCAGGTCTGGGGACAGGGAGGAGCTCAGGAGAGTGCAGCGCCACCTGAAGGAGAAGCTCAGGGAGTGCAAGGACTCCTACAGGAGGAAGCTGGAGGCCAAACTCCAGCAGAACAACGTGAGGGAGGTGTGGACCGGTATGAAGGAGATTACTGGGTTCAAGGGGAGAGAGAGACAACCAGGGGGAACCTGGAGAGGAGAAACCAGGGGGCTCCCTGGAGAGGAGAAACCAGGGGGCTCCCTGGAGAGGAGCAACCAGGGGGAACCTGGAGAGAGACAACCAGGGGGAACCTGGAGAGGAACAACCAGGGGGAACCTGGAGAGGAGAAACCAGGGGGAACCTGGAGAGAGACAACCAGGGGGAACCTGGAGAGGAACAAACAGGGGGAACCTGGAGAGGAGAAACCAGGGGGAACCTGGAGAGAGACAACCAGGGGGAACCTGGAGAGGAACAACCAGGGGGAACCTGGAGAGGAACAACCAGGGGGAACCTGGAGAGGTCAAATGAACGAAACTGTTTCTTCAACAGGTTTAGTTCACCACCCTCATCTGTCTCCTCCACACCTCCCAAACAACTCTGCTGCCTCCCCCCCTCCCCCCTCTGCACCCCCTGGTGAACTGCATAGAGCCCTCAATCTCAAAGGGCTCTTCCTCCATCGACACCTTGATCCCCCCCCCCCCCCCCCCTCCACACACACACACACACACACCCCGCTCACCCTCCTCTCTGTGACGACTGGCCAGGTTAGGAGACAGCTGGAGAGAATCCACCAGCGCAAGGCTGCAGGACCTGACGCCATCGGCCCCATGGTCCTGAAGACCTGCACCGTCCAGCTGGCTGAGGTCCTACAACACCTCTTCAACCTGAGTCTGAAGCAGGAGGAAGTCCCGGTGCTGTGGAAGACGTCCTGCCTGGTTCCTGTCCCCAAGAAGACGACTCCATCTGGCCTCAACGACTACCGACCGGTTGCCCTCACATCTCATGTGATGAAGGTGCTGGAGAGGCTGGTCTTGGCCCACCTCAGACCGCTGGTGAAATCTTCTCTGGACCCTCTACAATTTGCGTACCAGCCTCATGTGGGAGTGGACGATGCCATCATCTACCTGCTGCAACGAGCTCAGTCTCACCTGGATGGAACCGGTGACTCTGTGAGAATCACTTTCTTTGATTTCTCCAGTGCATTCAACACCATCCAACCACTGCTGCTGAGTGAGAAGCTGCGGGTGGTGGGGGTGGACACGTCCACCGTCTCCTGGATCACTGACTACCTGACAGGCAGACCACAGTTTGTCCGTCTGGGCAGTGTGCTGTCTGATACGGTGGTCAGTGGTACTGGAGCTCCACAGGGAACTGTTCTGTCTCCTTCCTGTTCACCTTATACACCACTGACTTCCAGAACAACTCAGAGTCAAGACATCTGCAGAAGTTCTCTGATGACTCTGCAGTGGTAGGATGTATAAGGGATGGACGGGAGGACGAGTACAGGGCAGTAGTGGAGGACTTTGTGGAGTGGGCGGGTAGAAATCACCTCCTCCTGAACGTGGCCAAGACCAGAGAGATGGTGGTCGACTTCAGGAGGAAGACGACGGCTCCACAACCGCTGAGAGTTCTGGGAGAGGAGGTGGACATGGTTGAGGAGTACAAGTACCTGGTGTCTCCATGACAACAGACTGAACTGGAAGACCAACATCAACGCTGTCTACAAGAAGGTGATGAGTCGACTCTTTTTCTTGAGGAAACTTCGATCCTTCAATGTGTGCAGCGAGATGTTGGAGATGTTCTACCATCTGTTGTGGCCAGTGCATTGTACTTCACTGGGGTCTGCTGGGGGAGCAGCATTGGAGCCGGTGACACCAACAGACTTAACAAACTGGTTAAGAAGGCCGGCTCCATCATCGGCTACAAACTGGACAGCCTGGAAAAGGTGGTGGAGAGGAGGACGCTGAGGAAACTATTGTCCATATTGGATAATCCTGACCACCCTCTCCACCACCTGCTGCAGGGACAGCGGAGCACTTTCTCTAAAAGATTCCTCCAGCTCCGCTGTCACAAGGACAGATACAGGAGATCATTCCTGATACAGGAGATCATTCCAGATACAGGAGATCATTCCTGATACAGGAAATCGTTCCAGATACAGGAGATCATTCCTGATACAGGAGATCATTCCTGTCCACTGCAATAAGACTGTACAATAACTCACCTCTGGCAAAATCCATCACAGTACAATAACACTGTTGACTGTGTTCTTGGTTTGTTTGTATATAATATATATAGATATATAATGTACTGTATAAACTGCATTTTATATTTATATTTTTTACTGCTATTTTATTGCTTTTCTATTATTATATTATATTCTAGTATTTTATTCTATTATTTCTATTATTATCTTATTGCTTCTGTATGCTGCTGTAGCGAAAAAAATTTCCCCTCGGGGATTAATAAAGTAAATACCTACCTACCTATCTTTTATTCTGGGATCCATGTGTTTTCAGACTTTTATTCTGAAGGGATCCGTGTATTTTCAGACTTTTATTCTGAAGGGATCCATGTGTTCTCAGACTTTTATTCTGAAGGGATCAGTGTGTTTTCAGACTGGTTGTTTTTGGTTGCTGATTAGTTCAAATTGAAAACACTTTAAACCAGTTTCCATGTACACATTCATATTCTGTGTCCCTGAACACATCATGCTCTGATGTCTGTCTTTCTGTCTGTGCACCTGAATGCCTCGTGCTGGTTGGACAGAGAATCAAGGTGAGCAGCAGCAGCTGTCAGTCAGCAGACATCTCTGCTGCATCTCTGCTGCATCTCTGTGTCTTTGACTCCATCTTGTTATAAAACTGCAGTCTGGAGATTTTCTCTGTTTGTGTTTCTGACTGTAAAATAATTAAAGAAGTCAACGGCACATTGTTTCCTACCGGTCCTCAACCTGACAACCTGTGTGTGTGTGTGTGTGTGTGTGTGTGTGTGTGTGTGTGTGTGTGTGTGTGTGTGTGTGTGTGTGTGTGTGCTGCATTCAGGAGCTGCGGGACAGGAACGATGAGCTGAGCTCAGAGGTGGAGCTGCTGAAGACTCAGAGGAGCAACAGGAAGTGGAGACGACCAGCAGGAGGAGGAGGGGGCATTGACAGCAGCTGGAGACAACACAACTACACACTACACACCTCCGGTAACAGAACTACACACTACACACCTCTGGTAACAGAACTACACAACACAACTACACAGCCCATCAGCTGTTTGAGCACACTGACCTGCAGGGACCTGCTCCGGCCACCAGGTGGAGCCACTTCCTCTGTTTTACATATACAGATGGATTTATTGATCAATTGGATGTATTTGAACGTCAGTATCAATCAATCAGTATCACTCCTGATCGATGTGATCAGAAACAAACAGCAGCTGCAAACAACAACAACACAACAGGAAGTTAAGAACCAGGAGATTCTGACTGGATCAACAGGTTCAACCTGAGCAGGTAGTAACGAGGACACGCCCACCACACACACACACACACACACACACACACAGCCGCCAGTCTGCAGGTGTCCCTCGATGTGTCTCCGTCATGTCTCTCTGAGTCGCTGTCCGTCTGTCACTGAACTTCTGTCTCCCTTCCTGTTGCCATTTCACATTTTTGTTGTTGTTTGTTCGTTTAGACGACTCGGACATGAAGCGCTCATCTCCACGGGTCAGAAAGAAGCTGCAGCTAGACGATAAAGCAGGTGAGACACACACGCACACGCTGAAGGTTTTGTTATGGGTCACCTGATCAAAGATGGTGGCTTTCAGAACCGTTCAGTCCACTGGGTTTTGGACTCCTGAGGTCAGGAGACGAGGCGGCGGTGGTGGAGGAGGAGCTTCAGTTCTGACACTTGTGTCTCTGGATGGGTTGACTGTGATTGGCCGAGGCACCTGTCCGTCAAACAAACAGCCTCACCCTTGTCTCCCGCCTCTCCCTCAGCTCTGGGCTCGCTGGACGTCTCCAGTTCCACCTCCGGTCCCGCCGTCAGCATCCAGACAGAACTGGCTCTGGAGCAGCTGAAACAGAACCACAACCAGGAGCTGCAGCAGCTCAACGTCCAGCTGGAGACACAGGTAACCGTGGGAACCATGGGAACCGGGGGAACCGACACAGATGTTCAATGTCTTATTTTGATGTTTTTATTCATCCATTCATTCATTCCCACTCCTCCTCTCCCTCCTCTTCTTCCTCCTGCTCCTCCTCCCCATCCTCCTCTTCCTCCCTCTTCCTCCTCCTCCTCCTCCTCTCCCTCCTCCTCTTCCTCCCTCTTTCTCCCCCTCCTTTTCCTCCTCCTCTTCCTCCGCCCCCTCCTCCTGCTCCTCCAGGTGAACTACTATGAACGCAGCCTGGACCTGATGAGGAACAACATGGAGGTTGAGCGTAAAGACATCTGTCAGGCCTTCAAGGTAAAAACACAGAAAACACTAAATTAAACTCTTCTGTTGCTCCGTCCATATATATATATATATATAGATATATAGCTATAGATATAGATATAGAGATAGATAGCTATAGAGATAGATATAGAGATATATAGAGATAGATAGCTATAGATATAGAGGTATATAGAGATAGATACAGAGATAGATAAATACAGTGAAGGAAATAATGATTTGATCTCTTGCTGATTTTGTAAGTATGCCGTCTGACAAAGAAATGAACGGTCTATAATTGTAATGGAGGTTTATTATAACAGAGACAGAATATCAAAACAAAATCCAGAAAATCATATCATATAAAAGTTATAAATTGATTTGCATCTGATTGTGTGAAATAAGTATTTGATCCCGTAGCAGAACATGACTCAGTACTTGGTGCAGAAAGCGTTGTTGGCGAGGTCAGAGGTCAGACGTTTCTGGTAGTTGGTCTCCAGGTTTGAACATCTCAGGAGGGATGTTGTTCACTCCTCTTTGCAGATCCTCCAAATCCTTCAGGTTTCCAGGCTGTTGCTCGGCAACAGGAAGCTTCAGCTCCCTCCACAGATGTTCTCTGGGATGAAGGTCCGGAGACCGGCTCGACCTCTCTTTGACCTTCATGTGCTTCTTCTTGAGCCGCTCCTTTGTTGCCTCGCCGTATGTTTTGGGTCATTGTGGTGCTGAAGACCGTCCACGACCCGTCTTCAGTGTCCCGGCTGAGGGAAGGAGGTCGTCCCCCAAGATGTCCCGGTACGTGGCCCTGTCCTTCCTCCCCTCGTTGTGGTGAAGTCGTCCTGTCCCCTCAGCAGAGAAACACCCCCAAAGCAGAATGTCTCCACCTCCATGTTGGACGGTGGGACAGTGGGGACAGTGGGGACGGTGGGACGGTGTTCTCAGGTTCTAGTCAGCGTTTCTCTTCCTCCAAACACGGTGAGTCCAGTTGATGTCAAAGAGCTGGATGTTGGTCTCCTCTGACCACGTCACCTCCTCCAAGCCTTCTCTGAATCCTTCAGGTGTTCGTTGGTAAACTTCAGACGAGTCTGTCCATGTGTCTTCTTGAGCCGGGGGACCTCGCAGCGTTGCAGGATCTTAATTCATGACGGCGTCGTGTGTTACCGATGGTTTCCATGGTGACTGTGGTCCCAGCTGTCTGGAGATCATGAGCAAGTTCCTCTGTAGTTCTGGGCTGATCCCTCACCTTCCTCATGATCACCGATACCCCACCAGGCCAGATCTCCGTGGAGCCCCGGGCCGAGGAGATCCAGACCGAGGAGATCCATGCCATTTAGTGTTTCTTCCATTTCCCAATAATCTCACCAACAGTTGTCTCCTTCTCACCGAGCTGCTGGCTGGTGGTCTTGTAGTCCATTCCAGTCTCGTGCAGGTCTACGATCTGTCCCTGACGTCCTGAGACAGCTGTTTGGTCTCCATGGTGGACAGGTTGGAATCTGATTGATTGATTCTGTGGACAGGACTTTTATACAGGTAAGGAGTTGAGACGGGTGTCTTTTATACAGGTGACAAGTTGAGACAGGTGTCTTTTATACAGGTGACGAGTTGAGACGGGTGTCTTTTATACAGGAAAGGAGTTGAGACAGGTGTCTTTCATACAGGTAACGAGTCGAGACGGGTGTCTTTTATACAGGAAAGGAGTTGAGACGGGTGTCTTATACAGGTAACGAGTCGAGACGGGTGTCTTTTATACAGGAAAGGAGTTGAGACGGGTGTCTTTTATACAGGAAAGGAGTTGAGACGGATGTCTTTTATACAGGTAACGAGTTGAGACGGGTGTCTTTTATATACACATATATTGCCTCTATTAAAATAAACCTCCATTACAATTATAGACCATTCATTTCTTTGTCAGTGGGCAAACTTACAAAATCGGCAAGAGATCAAATAATTATTTCCTTCACTGTATATATATATATATCTCGATATATATGTGTGTATATATATATATATATATATATATATATATATATATTTGAATAAAGTTGTGGTGGTGATCCGTCAGCTGGAGATCAGTGAGCTGGAGGAGCAGAAGTCGGAGGCGGAGCAGCAGCTGAAGGAGGCTCTGGACAAACTGCACACTCAGATCCAGTCAGGAGGAGGGGGGCGGAGCCATGAGCAGGAGCGCAGGTGAGGAAGACGATGCTGCAGAGTTCCTTTACTGTGGACCTTTTCTCCTCCTCTGTCGTCTCGGTCCTCTGACCTCGTCTGTTTTCCCAGGATGCAGCGGGAGCACGCCGAGCTGGAGCAGAACTTCGCCAGAGAGATCGGTAACCTGGTCCAGAAGCTGAGCGCCGAGAAGGACCAGCTGGAGGCGGAGCTAAAGCTGAAGATGGACCAGGAGGTGATGCTGGTCAGGTGGGTGATGATGTCACAGCTCCAGAAATGTTGAATTTTGTTGTTGTTGTTATGACTGTTATTATTATTAATATTCTTACTATTATTAATATAATTCTTATTATTATTACTGTTATTATTAATAATATTATTGTTATTACATAACTATTATTACTTAGCATTATTAATAATATTATTATTAATATAATTATTATTATTACTAGAATTATTAATACTACTACTATGACTATTATTATTATTATTACTTATTATTATTAATGTTATTAATAATAACATTATTATAGTTACTATTATGACTATATTATTACTACTACTACTTTTATTATGACTAATATTATTATTACTATAATTATTATTACTACTACTACTACTTTTATTATTATTATTAATATTATTGAACATGTTTATGATGCACAGCAGCTCGTCCCACTAACAGATGATGGTGTAAACAGATCAAAGGTAACCGTTATTATTTATATCTCTGATCTTTAATATCCTGCTGAGTGAGTCCGACTCTGAACAACTGGACCCTCCGTGTGTCCGGAGGTTCTGGTGACGGCTGAACGAAGCTGTGCATCTGAGCAGGGAGGAGTCGGAGGAGCAGCTCCGTCAGATGAAGCTGCAGCACGGAGAGACGCAGCGCCGCCTCCTCCACCATCTCCACCGGGAGCGCCAGCAGCTGCAGGAGCAGAGAGGATTCTGGGAGAAGCTGCAGAGCGAGGAGCAGGCCGGCGAGGAGCAGGCCGGCGAGGAGCAGGCCAGGATCTGCACCCAGTTCTCCTCTGACAGGAAGAGGGCGGAGGAGCAGCACGAGGAGGAGGTGCGACACCTGAAGGAGCAGCTGGCAGGTTTACAGGAGGCCACGCAGACCTCCAGCCAATCAGAGGCCGGTTTAGAGGCAGAGCTGGCCGCTTGTCGCGGGCGGTGCTCGGGGTTGGAGGCCAGGCTGGAGGAGAGCATCGCCTTCCTGGAGTCCCATGAGGGTCTGAACAGACGGCTGGAGGAGGAGCTGCAGCTGCTGAGGAGCAGGGAGGAGGAGCTCCAGGCTCAGGTGGCGCAGCTGAGGGCAGAGCTTGGAGACCTGCAGGAGGTGGCCGATAACCTCAGCCAGCAGGAGGCGTTGCTCCGCGCCGAAGACCACACCGTCGCCTCCCTCCGTGCCGAGCTGGACGACCTGCAGGAGGTGCTCAGGAGCCGGGCCGAGGCCGTCTGTAGGCTCACCGCCGAACTGGAGTCCCTGAAGACAGACCGGGCCCGGCTGATCCAGGATCTGAAGGACCAGGCCATGGCCGTGGACCACCTGCAGCTGCAGCTGGACGGCGTCTTCGAGGAGCTGGACCGCAGGAGGAGCAGCGAGGAGGCGCTGCAGGGCGATCTGGAGCAGGAGCGGAGCAGAACCTCGCAGCTCCGGTACAGTTTGGCCGAGGAGAAGGAGGAGGCGGTCTGTCTGGGCCAGGAGAACCGGACCTACGCCCGGCTGGCCGACCAGCTCTCCACCCAGATCGTGGAGATGGAGGAGGAGATCTCCTCCCTCAGAGACCTCCTCCGGGACCTCAGCTCCCAGCTCAACGGAACCGCAGACCTGGTCCTGGACCTCCGCAGGCAGCTCAACTCCAGAACCAGCCAGGTGGATCGGCTGCAGGCCGAGTCGGCAGACCAGCAGACCCTGCAGGACTCCCAGGACCAGCTGGACCTGGTCAGACAGCAGGTGGTCCAGCTGCAGGGGGCCCTGCAGGACTCCCAGAACCAGCTGAGGAGGACGGAGGTGGACTTTGAGGGACAGAAGACGAAGACGAGGCAGCAGCTGATGGAGCTGGAGAGACTGGTTCTGGATCTGGAGGAGGTGATGGACCCGGCCAGTCCACACAGGTTTGTGGAGCATGAGCCGTCCTCAGAGGACCAGAACCTGGTCCGACCTGTGACTAACCTCCGTCTGCTCGATCCAGAACCTTACAGCTGAATGAAATTCCCACAATGCACTGCTGCAGACTGACCGTGGAATGTTTAACTCTTCATCTCATCTCTAACCCAATGACATCACGCATGAGACGGACATACAGACCCACGTCTCCATCCTCATGTCTGTCCTCATGTTTGTCCTCCTGTCTCTGTCCTCCTGTCTGTCTTCTCAGATCTTTGATTAAACGATAATGATGATGATGACAAGACTAGAAGCTGTGTCTGACAGGATGAAGATTAAATGTAGACAGTAGACACAGACAGTAGAGACATCCAGTTTGTCCAACATGTCTCTGATGAAGCTCTGAGAAGTGGGAGGAGCTACAGATTGACTGACGATCAGCTGACGACAGCTCATGGATGAAATTTAGAGACACTGACGATCAATCAGGAGCTCTGTCAGTCTGAGACTCCTCCCACCTCTCAGCGGTCTCCTGAACCATCGAGTCACCTGATGTTCACTTCATGACATCATGAAATCACCTCTGATTGGTCCCCTGATCATCAGTCAGCTGACTGTCTGACTGGTTCTGACCTGGTTCTGTTTCACCTGCAGGGCTCAGCTGGAGGAGGTTCGGTCAGAGAATACCGTTCTGCAGGAGAGACTGAACCTGCTGCAGCAGGAGCTCCACGGCCTGGAGGACGAGGTGGCCAAGAGGAGGTGAGTTAATCACTGAACACCTGAATGACTCACCTGAACGACTCCTCCTAAACTAGACCTTGTGCTGCTTCCTGTTTCAGGAGGAAACAGGAGGAGATGGAGAGAGAGCACCAGAGGAGCAGAGAGGAAGAGGAGAGGCTACACAAAGAGGTGAGACCAGACTCCATTAAAAAAAACTGCTGATTTAAGAGCAGTCTGCAACCTGACCAACATCTTTTGGTTCTTCATCCTCTCATCCTCCTTCTCCGCAGAACTCTAAGTACCGTGAGGAGGTTCTGGATCTGAGCAGCAGGAACCTGCAGCTGAGCAATGACAACGCAGAGCTGAGCGCCCGTCTCCGTGGAGACCAGGAGTCGGTCCGAATGCTGCGGGAGCGCCTGGCAATGGTATCCAGGGAGCAGGACGAGGATGGAGCTGAGGTGAGTGGAGCGTCACTTTCTGACCTGTCACGTGACTTTCAGACACGCGGTGACAGATGTGTTAATAGAGGATCTTTGACAGGTGACAGAACTGCTGTGTTTGCAGGTGAAGCGGCTGCAGGATGCAGCGATGCAGCAGGAGAGAGAGAACAGGATGCAGCAGACGGCCTGGAGGCAGGAGAGAGAGGAGATGGAGAGAGATCTGAGAGGATGCAGGGACAAGGTGCACACATATATATACACACATGCACGCACGCATGCATATATACACTGCTCCAAAAAATAAAGGGACCACTTAAACAACTCAACGTAACTCCAATCAATCCCACTTCTGTGAAATCAACGTGTCCAGTTTGGATCAACACTGATTGAGGATCAGTTTCACCTGCTGTTGTACAAATGGAACAAACAGGTGGAAATGAGGCAATTATCAAGACAACCCTATAAAGGAACGGTTCTGCAGGTGGTGACCACAGACCGTTTCTCTGTCCTCGTCCTTTCTGGATGATCGTTGGTCCCTTTTGCATTTTGCCAGTGTCCTCACCACTAGAGGGAGCATGAGGTGTCTCCAACCCACAGAAGTTGTTCAGGTAGTGCAGCTCATCCAGGATGGCACATCAATGTACACTGTGGCAAGAAGGTTTGCTGTGTCTGTCAGCACAGTGTCAAGAGGACGGAGGACATACCGGGAGACGGGCCGGTCCACCAGGAGACATGGAGGGGGCCGTAGGAGGACAACAACCCGGCAGCGGGACCGCTATCTGCTCCTTTGTGCAAGGAGGAACAGGAGGAGCGCTGCCAGAGCCCTACAAAATGACCTCCAGCAGGCCACTAATGTGCATGTTTCTGCTCAAACTGTCAGAAACAGACTCCATGAGGGTGGTACGAGGACCCGACGTCCACAAGTGGGGTCTGTGCTCACAGCCCAACACCGTGCGGGGCGACCGGACTTTACCGGAGAACACCGAGATCGGCAGCTTCTCCGTCGGCGTCCTGTGGTCTTCACGAATGAGAGCAGGTTCCCACTGAGCACATGTGACAGACGTGACGGAGTCTGGAGATGCCGTGGAGAACGTTCTGCTGCCTGCAACATCCTCCAGCGGGACCGGGTCGGCGGCGGGTCAGCGACGGTCTGGGGAGGCGTTTCTTCGGAGGGCAGCGCAGCCCTCCGTGTGCTAGCCAGAGGTACCCTGACTGCCATTAGGTCCCGGGATGAGATCCTCAGACCCGTTGAAGACCATCTGCTGGTGCAGCGGGTCCTGGGTTCTTCTGATGCAGGACAATGCTCGGCCTCATGTGGCTGGAATGTGTCAGCAGTTCTTGCACGATGAAGGCATCGATGCTACGGACCGGCCCGCCCGTCCCCCAGACCTGAATCCAATCCAGCACATCCGGGACATCGCGTCTCGTTCCGTCCGCCGACGCCACGTCCACCGCAGACTGTCTGGGAGTGGACCGATGCTTTGATCCAGGTCTGGGAGGAGATCCCTCAGGAGAACATCCGTGGTCTCATCAGGAGCATGCCCAGGCGTTGTAGGGAGTGATACAGGCACGTGGAGGACACACACACTACTGAGACTCATTTGGACTTGTCTTCAGGAATCTCCACAGAAGTTGGATCAGCCTGTGATCTGATTTTTCCACTTTTATTTTGAGTATGATTCTGAATCCAGACCTCCATGGATAATGATTCTGATTTCCATTGATCATTCTGATGTTATTTTGTTCTCAACACATTCCACTATGTAATGAATCAAGATTTGAACTGGAAGATTTCATTCATTGAGATCTAGGATGTGTTGTTTAAGTGTTCCCTTTATTTTTTGGAGCAGTGTATCCATATATATACATGCACACACACACACACACACACACACACATATATGTAGTACAGTAAACAGCATAACAGGAAACATGACAGTAAACAATTCAATTCAACTTTATTTATATTGCGCCAAATCACAACACAGGTTATTTCATGGCACTTAACACATAAAAGTCTTTACATCAAGATGTTACAATATTATACAGAGAACAACACAACACAACCATGATAGCATCACGTAACACCCCGCACACACACACCTGACCGCTGACCATCTTTGTGTGTCCTTTTGTCGTTGTGGTCAGGTGGAGAAGCTGCAGAAGTGTGTGATGTCTCTGGAGTCGGAGGCGGAGCTACTACGCTCTCAGCTCCAATCTGTCAATCAGGAGAAACTGGGCCACACCCAGGAAGTGACCGAGCTGCAGAAGAATCTGCAGGACGCACACAGCAAGGTGAGTTTAACCTGTCAGGTGTGATGATGATCTCATGTGTCATGTTCTTCATCCTCCTCCTCCTCCTCCTCAGTTTCTTTTCAGGAGCAGAAACCAAAACAATCTAATGTTTGCCCACCTCTGAGCCTGGTTCTGTTAACAGATGCTCCGCCCACCTCTGAGCCTGGTTCTGTTAACAGATGCTCCGCCCACCTCTTAGCCTGGTTCTGTTAACAGATGCTCCGCCCACCTCTGAGCCTGGTTCTGTTAACAGATGCTCCGCCCACCTCTTAGCCTGGTTCTGTTAACAGATGCTCCGCCCACCTCTTAGCCTGGTTCTGTTAACAGATGCTCCGCCCACCTCTGATCCTGGTTCTGTTAACAGATGCTCCGCCCACCTCTGAGCCTGGTTCTGTTAATAGATGCTCCGCCCACCTCTGATCCTGGTTCTGTTAACAGATGCTCCGCCCACCTCTTAGCCTGGTTCTGTTAACAGATGCTCCGCCCACCTCTGAGCCTGGTTCTGTTAACAGATGCTCCGCCCACCTCTTAGCCTGGTTCTGTTAACAGATGCTCCGCCCACCTCTGAGCCTGGTTCTGTTAACAGATGCTCCGCCCACCTCTGAGCCTGGTTCTGTTAATAGATGCTCCGCCCACCTCTGATCCTGGTTCTGTTAACAGATGCTCCGCCCACCTCTTAGCCTGGTTCTGTTAACAGATGCTCCGCCCACCTCTGATCCTGGTTCTGTTAACAGATGCTCCGCCCACCTCTGATCCTGGTTCTGTTAACAGATGCTCCGCCCACCTCTGATCCTGGTTCTGTTAATAGATGCTCCGCCCACCTCTGATCCTGGTTCTGTTAACAGATGCTCCGCCCACCTCTTAGCCTGGTTCTGTTAACAGATGCTCCGCCCACCTCTGATCCTGGTTCTGTTAACAGATGCTCCGCCCACCTCTGAGCCTGGTTCTGTTAACAGATGCTCCGCCCACCTCTGATCCTGGTTCTGTTAACAGATGCTCCGCCCACCTCTTAGCCTGGTTCTGTTAACAGATGCTCCGCCCACCTCTGATCCTGGTTCTGTTAACAGATGCTCCGCCCACCTCTTAGCCTGGTTCTGTTAACAGATGCTCCGCCCACCTCTGATCCTGGTTCTGTTAACAGATGCTCCGCCCACCTCTGAGCCTGGTTCTGTTAACAGATGCTCCGCCCACCTCTGATCCTGGTTCTGTTAACAGATGCTCCGCCCACCTCTTAGCCTGGTTCTGTTAACAGATGCTCCGCCCACCTCTGAGCCTGGTTCTGTTAACAGATGCTCCGCCCACCTCTGAGCCTGGTTCTGTTAACAGATGCTCCGCCCACCTCTTAGCCTGGTTCTGTTAACAGATGCTCCGCCCACCTCTGAGCCTGGTTCTGTTAATAGATGCTCCGCCCACCTCTGAGCCTGGTTCTGTTAACAGATGTTCTCCACCTCTGAGTCCGGTTCTGTCGGAGGTTTCTTCCTGTTAAAGAGGAGTTTTTCCTCCTACCTTATGTGGGAATTGTTGAATTGTAGAATTGTTTCTCTGTTTAATGTTGTAAAGTTCCGCTGTAAATACTTTAATGTGTTAATGAAATAACCTGTTTGTTCAATAAAATTTTATTTAATTGAAATTGAATCATCACTTCCTGTCAGGTGGAGGAGCTGGAGGCAGGCCTTAGCACACAGATAAAAGAGAAGGAGGAGCTCCGTCAGGTGCTGGAGGAACAGGAGGAGACCCACAAACTGAGAGTCCAGAACCAGGAGCTCCAACACCAGGTACCGTACAGGTAGACCGAGGGGCAGGGCCGGGGCCGAGGGCGGGGCCGGGGGCCGATCTCTGACTCTTAAAGCTGATTGGTCCGTGTCTCTGTCAGCTGACGGAGCAGCAGAACCTGAAGATCCGAATGGATGAGGTGGAGGCGTCTCGGACCCAGGCTCAGGACCAGGTCAGAACCAGAACTGCAGACTTCCTGGTTGACTTCCTTTTTGACTTCCTGGTTAACTTCCTGGTTGACATCCTGGTCTTGTGCAGGCGGTGCGTGCGGACGCCGCCCTCAGCCAGGTTCAGGCGCAGCACCTGCGTCAGCTGCAGGAGGTGCAGCAGCGGGAGGGCGGCCGCAGAGAGCAGGTGGAGGTGCTGCAGGCGCGGCTGGAGGAGGAGCAGTGGAGGAGTCAGCAGCTGGAGGAGGAGCAGAGAAGGAGTCGGCAGCTGGAGGAGGCGCTGAGGCTGCAGGCGCAGCAGAACAGCTCCCAGATCAGCATGAAGCAGGTCGGTCAGGGGTCAAAGGTCAGCTTTGTCTTTATTCTAGTCTCAGAGACGCCGTGACCTGTGACCCCGGTCTGGGCTGTGTTGCATTCAGGACCAGTACGAGAAGGCGATGTGCAGCCTGCAGCGGAGGATGGAGGAGCAGGAGACACAGCTGAAGGCCGTCCGTCTGCTCCTGCAGGAGAATGTGCAGCAGCTCCGAGACCAGGTGAGTCCCACTGTCCCCCAACGTCCCCCAACGTGCCCCAACCTCTCCCGCCGTCCCCCAACCTCTCCCACCATCCCCTGCCATCCCCCAACGTCCCCCGCCGTGCCCCAACGTCCCCCAACGTCCCCCAACCTCTCCCACCGTCCGTCCCCTGCCATCCCCCAACGTCCCCCGTCATCCCCCAACGTCCCTCAACCTCTCCCAACGTCCCCCAACCTCTCCAACCGTCCCCAGCCATCCCCCAACGTCCCCCGCCGTGCTCCAACCTCTCCCAACGTCCCCCAACATCCCCCAACCTCTCCCAAACTCCCCCAACCTCTTCAATCGTCCCCCAACATCCCCCGCCGTCCCTCAACCTCTCCCAACCTCTCCAATCGTCCCCCAACATCCCCCGCCGTCCCTCAACCTCTCCCAATGTCCCCCAACATCCCCCAACCTCTTCCAACCTCCCCCAACCTCTCCAACCGTCCCCCAACATCCCCCGCCGTCCCCCAACCTCTCCTAATGTCCCCCAACCTCTCCCAACGTCCCCCAACCTCTCCCAACGTCCCCCAACCTCTCCAACCGTCCCCTGCCATCCCCCAACGTCCCCCGCTGTGCCCCAACGTCCCCCGACCTCTCCAACCGTCCCCTGCCATCCCCCAACGTCCCCCGCCGTCCCTCAACCTCTCCCAACGTCCCCAACATCCCCCAACCTCTCCAACCGTCCCCTGCCATCCCCCAACATCCCCCGCCATCCCCCAACATCCCCCGCCATCCCCCAACCTCTCCAACCGTCCCCTGCCATCCCCCAACATCCCCCGCCATCCCCCAACCTCTCCCAACGTCCCCTGCCATCCCCCAACGTCCCCCGTCGTCCCCCAACCTCTCCCAACGTCCCCCAATCTCTCCAACCGTCCCCTGCCATCCCCCAACGTCCCCCGTCATCCCCCAATGTCCCCCGCCGTCCCTCAACCTCTCCCAACGTCCCCCAACATCCCCCAACCTCTCCCAACCTCCGCCCCCCAACCTCTCCCAACGTACCCCAACATCCCCCAACCTCTCCAACCGTCCCCTGCCATCCCCCAATGTCCCCCGCCGTCCCCCAACATCCCCCAACCTCTCCCAAGGTCCCCCGCCGTCCACCAGTGAGTGCGGCGCTCTGACTGATGTGTCATGTTTCCTGCAGCTCTCCAAGAACAGCCGGAGCAGCGCGCTGCTGAAGGACGTGTACGGAGAGAACTCTGCGCTGATGGCGGCGCTGCAGGTCACCGAGCAGCGGCAGAAACACGCAGAGAAGAAGAACGTCCTGCTGGAGGACAAGATCCGTGCTCTCAATCAGCTGCTGAGGGACATCGTCCCCGCCGCGCTCGCCACATAACCGGCTGCTGCTCCGAGGTCGGGTTCTGATGTCTGGTTCTGATCGGTCTGTCGGATCAGCTGATCGGAGAACCAGAGGGGTCACGAGGGGTCAGCTGATTGATCAACAAATACTCTGATCAGCCAACGATCAGTTCTTTAAAAACATTTTCTGTTTTTAAAAACGACACAGAAAATGTTTCACATTTTATTTTGAAAAATAAGTAAATAATCGTTTGATTATCAGAGTAGCTGCTGATTAATTTCCTGTTTGATCAATTAATCAACTGATTGTCACGGCAACAGTCTGAACCCGAAATGAAGCAGCTTCAACAAGGATATGGACAGATGTCCAAGGTGAAGCTAGCGTAGCTTAGCACAAAGACTGGGAGGGGAGGGAAACGGTTAGCTCCATGGAGACACATTCTTCACGTAAAGGTTATTGAGGAATTCTTCATGCTGAGTTTTCAGGTGGAGGTGGTTCAGTAGGTTGTGGGCGTGGCCTTTCAGCTGAGTCATCCCCCTTCTCACCTGTTCAGCAGGTGTTCTGTGTTCGCTGCTTCACAGAAACAAGTTTTTCAGTATTATGTAACCTGATGTTTTCTTTTATATTTTTACATTCATTGTTGAAATGACTTTTATTTTTGTGACGGTCGAGTCCGGTTATATATCAATGAAATAATAAAAGTGTCCTGATCAGAGAGACCTGCTCCTCTCTGCTCTGTTCTATTTCCCACCTGTTCAGGTAACACGAACCAAAGACCGGGACGGTCACCATGACAATCACATTAAATTATCTTCGTATCACTTTGCGTCCTCATTTTTAAACGGTGAAACTATAAAAAAACAGAATTCAGTTCAAGGATGTTTTGAACTGGAGCCGTTACCATGACGATTATTAAAACCAGCCGGAGACCGCGTGTTACCGCAACGATTATTAAAACCAGCCAGGGTGAAATAACACTCACTGACGTGATTAAAGACTTAAATATAGTTTTTATGTGATTAAAGAGAAACGTTGACAGTTTGTAGAAAAAGATTTTATTCGGAAATCAGAACAGAAAATCAGACTTGTTTGCTGTCCTCTGAACGTCCGTCTGTCCTCGGTTGTCTCCGCTCCCTCAGACGTCCCTCCATCATGACATGATATGCTCCAGGACGCCCTGACGAATCAGATGCTCACATTTCCAGCGCGGCAGAAAGTGCTGCGGACGGAGACGACGCAGGTTAACGTAACAGAAATGAAAGAGTAGAAGAAGAGCGGCTTCATGTCCTCACCTGGCTGTTCTTCTTCAGCAGGATCACCGTGCCGTCGTCCACCTCCAGCTCTCCGTGGTCCTTCAGACACCTCACCTGGAACACACCGTGACGTCAGCACCGAGGTTAGGCTGCAGGTCAAAGGTCAGCGGGGATGTCTCACCTCTATGTAGAGGCTCTTTGGAGGCTTCATGTCCTGCGTGATGTCCAGACCCCCCCCGCCCCCGAGGGAGCGCATGAAGGAGGCCAGAGACTTTTTATACTGACCGAACCACTGCAGCTGAAACACACACACACACTTATCATCATCCAGACTCACAGATTCCACAAACAGCTACAGACTTACAGAAATCCTCAAATAAGAGCCTCCACATGAAAACTGGCTTTTATTGTGAAACAGCTGCAGGAAGTGGTCAGCAGCAAAGGAAAACAGGAAGTCAGGAAACAGGAAGGATACGTAGGAGGGTTAGGGTGTGCAGGTGAGAGGCAACATCAACACAACTACATCGATCAACCAATCTTGTGGAAGAAACACAGCAAGAGGAAGTGATGTCACACTGACCTCCTCCGCACACATGTGGAAGCGGATGTTGGCGGGCAGCACGCTGCCGTACTCCCAGCGCAGCGCTCTGATCCTCAGCAGGCGGTCGTACCTGGAAACAGGTGAACAGAGTCACGTGACTGCAGGTGTGTTGGAGGGGTTACAGGTGTAGACGTGGGGATGTGGTTACAGAGGTTGGGGAGTGGTTTTAGATATATGGGGCGTGGTTAGATGTGTGGGGGCGTGGTTACAGGTAGGCGGTGAGGCAGCGCTTGTTCCTCAGCAGGCAGCAGTGGCGTAGTTTGACGGAGGGAATGAGATCTGCTCGACCTCCACCCTTCGCTTCGTTCCTGAAACACAAGTCACCTCGAACTTCACTTCTTTTACAGAACAATTGATCTGGAAAATAATCTGCAGATTAATCAACAGTGAAAATGATCATTAATGCCAGAAACCCTCAGAGGAAACGACAACAGAAATGTAAACTAAAGATAAAACCTGAAGCTCTGTGACCGTTAATAAAAACGTGTCCAGACTCACACATCCGTCTGGTTCTGTTCGTAAAGAGCTTCCATCTCCTGCAGAACCTGCCGCAGTCCGTCCTCCTGCAAACAGGACAGGAGTTATGCTGATAAAGGAAATTCATGTCATCTATTTTTATAATAAAATGATGGCTTGGGGTTTTAACTATGAGCCGAAGTGTAAGATAGTTTCTAAGTTGTCGAAGATCTTTCAGTCATATTTTCTAAGACGTGTTTAATTCTTGTGATCAGCAACACAACTTTAAAATGTTTTGCTTTGTAAATAGAGGCCGTTTTCTCAATGAATGTCATTAGTTTCGCTGATATAAGTCGTGTTTGATGCGTAATGTCTGAGCCGGAGTGTTGTTCCATTTCTACGTGACGAGACGTGGATTTCTGTTTTAAGCAGAAATCAAACATTCAACTGTCAGTTTTTAAACGGATCTCGCTGCTTCTGAACGCAGAGGACGGCAGGCTTTCCCCGTTAAACTCACGTTAAAAGCGGGCAGCTGTCCGTCGCTCATTCGCTGCAGTTCTCTGATTAACTCGATGGCTTTATCACAAAACATCCTGGAACCGCCAAACACACCGAGCAGAAAACAAATGAAGCCGTTATTCCACCGTGAAAACGTCTCACTCCGGTTAAACAGGAGGGCTTATATTCGCGGCAAAAACTGTGTTATGGTCACGTGACCGCGTGACGTAACCCTGCGGATGCCGCGGTGGGACAAACTTTGAATCAGCGAACCGAGCTGCTGTCGCCGGAAACATCAAACGCTTCAGTTTTCCTCCGTGATGAGGTGAAACTGCATCAAACCGGTCAGACTTCAAGGTAACAGCGTCTCTTTATTTATGTTCATGTTTCCGAGCGTAAAAAAGAGGTTATCGTTTTTTTAGTCACAGTTTTAGCGGCAGTATGACTTCCGGTTAGCAAACTGCAGCAGGCGGCTAAAACCGACACCAGGACCTCCGGAGCCGAGCCGAGCCGAGACGAGCCGAGCCGAGCCGAGCCGAGACGAGACGCACTCCCTCGGCCTCTTCGGGTTTAAGAGCGGTTTACTGTCGCTTAAAACCAGATTAGCTTCGCTGCTAACTTTGACTGCGGATGTTGCATTCAAGTTTCTCAGGAAAAACGAGACTTTTCTTCATGTCTAAGGTTGTTTGAAGTGTAAACAAAAAGTTGGATCGTTCTATCAGTTTATTGATCCTGACTTTTAATTTGTTAATATACACTTAACTAGTTCAGTCCTGTGATGTCCAACCCAGGGCTCGGGCCCCCCACAGAGTCACCAGATGAACCTGAGGGGTCGTCAGAAGGTTAACGGGAGAGAAGAACAACCAAGACTTCATTTGCACTTTATGAACGTTTCCTTTTATTTAATTTTTCAGAGATATCGGATCAATTGAAAAACGGCCCGTCCACGTAGAGACAGCTTTACTCCCATAAACCGGTTTTGTTTTGGTTGCCGTTGCTCCGACGCTCTCCAGAGGCCCTGGACGCAGCACGGTGTGACCACGTGGTCGCGTTTCCGTGCTGTGATTGGCTGCGGTTGCTCGGCGTCGGATCAGCTGCTCTCTGCGGATCTCGGTGCAGGCACAGCGGGGACTCGGCTCTGTCCTCACCGGCTCTCAGCGCTCAGTCACCCGCCAGGCTCACGGCCTCCTCCCGCTGACAGGCCGCGGTTTGTCGTCCGGTCGGTTGCGTCCGGTTCATTTCTGTCTTCTAACGTCTCCAGTGATGCGGAAGCGGAACAACTCCCCGCCTGCGGAGCCTGACAGCGGGACCACCGGCGCACTGCTGGACAGCGACCCGGACCTGAAGCACAGTACCGGCGGGGGAGCAGCGGGGTCCGAAGCCGGCGGCCGGCAGAGCCCGGGAGAGGAGGGGGGCATGGGGAAACCGTTCAAGAGGTAAGAACCGGGACCGGGACAGGTGTGTTGACCAGGATGAAGGTGATGATGAAGGTGATGATGTTCTTCCGGAGGACAAAAGATCAAAATCAGAAATAAAGTCAAATTATTTCAATTTATTATTTATTATTAATAAATAAGAAATATTCAGTTAATAAATAAGAAACATACAAATAAAAAACTTTTAAACACAAAAAACAAAACAAAGAAAATAAACCTACAAAGGTAAAAATAATAACAATAAATTAAATATAAAAGTGAATGAAATGTATGTTTGCGTGTGGGACGGACTGAGCATGCTCCGTGCGCGCTGCCGGCTAACTTCCTGTTTACCTCAATGCTAACTTTAATGGAGATAAAATAATTCAGTCTGTATTGGACTGAATGAATCAAAGTCCGACAGGAGAGCTGTTTTAGTGTCAGTGGGCGGAGCCTGTGACGTGACACAGGTGGTAGAGATTCCTTGGACCAGCAGCAGGGGGAGACAAACGCTAAATAAAACTTCATGACGCACAAATACGAACCGATAAGAATAATCACAAAATACAACAAATACATTTTTATCTCATTGATTTTTTTTTTTTTTATCAATGACTGAAACTATTGATGGATTATCATTGCTGTAGTTCCTTCGTCTGACTGTCGATCAGCTGATCAGGAGCTGTTGATGACATCATCACATATCATAATAGATCACATTTATCGTATTTTGGGACTTATTTTAATATAAAAAGTTTCTCGTGATGATTTCCAAACAGGAGAATAAACTCAACAGCTGATTGGTGGACAAACCGATCAATAGCGCTCAGACAGGAAGTTGATCTCGACTGTCTGCTTGATCTTTGACCCCCCCCCCCCCCCCCCCCCCCGTTCCTCCCATTTTGAATATTTATAGGAAATGAAGATTGTTCCGGTTTCAGCTTGTCAATCAGTCACTGATTGATTGATTGATTGATTGATTGATTGAAGGAGTCAGCCGGACCTTCCTGTCAGCCTCACGCTGCTTCTTTGGTTTAATCCTCTTTAGAGGTTTAACCTGAGATGCAGGTCAGACGCTGCAGTGCATTCTGGGTCGTCTGAGGAGAAGAGAACGTTCTCTGGTGTTCTGGAGGGTCCAGGTTCTGCTGGATCTGCTCGGGTTGGTGGAAACAACAGTGTTAGAACGTTGGAGAACCTCACGAGGATTTATGAACAACAGAACGTCTGAAGAACCCACAGCGGAACCTTTTATATCCGGTTCTACAGTCGGGTTCGAATAGGAACCACAATAATCAATAAAAAGGCGTGAAGCTGCTGAAACAGGAAGAGCTGCAGTGTGTGTGTGATCAGTGTGTGTGTGTGTGTGTGTGTGTGTGTGATCAGTGTGTGTGTGTGTGTGTGTGTGTGTGTGTGATCAGTGTGTGTGTGTGAGTGTGTGTGTGTGATCAGTATGTGTGTGTGTGTGTGTGTGTGTGTGTGAGAGATCAGTGTGTGTGTGTGTGTGTGATCAGTGTGTGTTCTGACCTCCTTTAAACAGCTGAATCTAAAATTACACCAGTCACATGATGACGAGACTGAAACACGGAGGAGGAGGAGGAGGGAGGAGGGGGAGTTGGGAGGAGGGGAGGTCACATGTTTGAGTCCTGCATCACTTCTTATGTCATCCAGACCTGAAACAGGAAATCAGCTTCTGAATGACTTCCTGTTTCAGTAGCCTTTATTAAACTGTGGACATGGTGGGCGGGGCTTCTGTTGGCTCCGCCTGGTGGCCGCTCAATCCACCTTCATCATACGAGTCTTTGAAGGCTACCACTGCTAGCGTGCTCTGATAAAACCTTCCCACTGGAACTGAAGCCTCAGCGTTTTGTTTCTAGGGGGGTCGACATGACTTCCTGCTTCTGACAGGAAGTAGTGAACAGAGTGTCAGGTGGTGTTTGGCCTCTTGCTGGCCTCCTGTGGTGACGTCTGAAGTCTTTAACCCTAATGCCTCCTTTACGTTACCCGCATCGCCTAGCAACAGCGTTCCAACGACTTCACGAGTTCCGTTCCGGCTGCGTTCACAGTGGTTCTGATCCGCTCCGGGTTACCTACAACGTTCACACATACTCAACACTTCCTGTGTCCTTTTCAAAATAAAAGCCCTGCAGTGTTTCAGCTCAGTTCAGTTGTATTCAACTCCGGGTTGTTTACACAGTAAAGTTCTTTTAATAGAACCTTTACAACGTCACAGAGAGGAACCAACAGAACGTCATAGAGAGGAACCAACAGAACCTCTAGATCGTCACAGAGAGGAACCAGCAGAACGTCACAAAGAGGAACCAACAGAACGTCACAGAGGAACCAACAGAACATCACAGAGGAATCAACAGAACTTCACAGAGAGGAACCAACAGAACGTCGCAGGGAGGAACCAGCAGAACCTTTAGAATGTCACATATTAAATCAGAGTCAAATCAATCATTCTAAATGTAAAATGTTTCCATGTTATAATGCTTTTACTTTGAAAGGATGCTTTCAGACGAAGATTGAAACGAGTCTAACTTCTCTGTTCAATAATTCAAATCCACAGACCTGCTGGATGAATGAGGGATCCCATTACACACACACACACACACACACACACACACACACACACACACACACACAGAGGACTCAGATGTCATCTTTACATTCTGACTTGTTTTGTTCTCAAACCAAACTCCATTTAAATTTTGCTGAATTTTACATTTGTATATCAGATGATTAGAGTTCAGTCTACTGGTACAAAGATTGTCTGTGAGTAAAGATGTATCACTCTGTCTCGTATCCGTGCGCCCTGCAGTGAGCTGTTTCACCTTCAGGTCACAGCTGCAGGTATTGATCAATCTTCATCAATCGGGTGCATTTGTTTTGACCTCCAGGAAGAAGAAATAAAACTGACATCACAAAAATGGTGGAAGTCATACTGCTTAAAAAAAAAAAACATCAATACATCGAATAAAAATCGTGTTTCTGTTCACATCAATATTTTAAAGACAAAATAAACATTAAAACTATTTTTTTGAAATGAGCCGCAGGAAAATAAAAGTTTCTATTTGTTATGAAGAGTTTCAGTCTGAAGCTTCAGGAGTTTATAAATTGTTGAATTCGGTCCTTTAAGGCCTGAATTTTATTTATATATGTTTAAAATGTTTTAATCATCGGTTTCCATGACGACAGCCGTCAGCAGATTAAACGTGTGGTTTTAAATTTGATTTCAGCAGCTGTTTCTACTTCCTGCCGCGTCAGCAGGTTGTGTTCACCGACCAATCAGATACCCAGGAGTTGTTGTTGTTTACAGCTAGAATTGTAAACTCCTGTTAGTAAACAATGAGGATGATGGGCGGAGTTTAACAATGTCATGTGACGTGGAGTCTCCGCCCCTCAGGTTGGGTCTGCTGGCGAAGGGGAGGCGGGTCCTGCTGTGGCTGCTCGTCCTCTACGTCTCCATCCCCGTCCTCATCAAGCTCTGTCCCTCCATCCAGGCCAAACTCGTCTTCCTCAACTTCAGTGAGTTGCAGAGCAGTCGGTCCGTCCAACGGTCCAAATATACTCAGCAGTCATGTGATCTATCCGTGACCTTTGACCCCCTCAGTGAGGATGTCCTACTTCATCGACCTGAAGCGACCTCTGGACCAGGGATTGAACCACACACACAACTTCTACCTGGAACCAGAGACCGGACTGAAGATCGGAGTCTGGTAACACATATACACACACACACGGGCACACAGACACACATACACAGACAGTGTTTACATTTATTTTTGTTGGTATGTTTATATTTGTATTATTTGTTTGTTTTTGTATTTAGTTTATTTTTGTTTAAATGTTTGTTTTTGTATTTTGTTTATTTGCAGTTTTGTTTATTTGTGTTCATGTTTACAGTTGTTTATGTTTGTTTGTTTGTGTATTTTGTTTGTTTGTGTTTAGGCACACAGTTCCTGCTCAGATGTGGAAAGAAGCTCAGGGGAAACGAGGCGACTGGTACGACTCCATGTTTAGCGCCGCACATCCTGTCATCCTCTATCTCCATGGAAACGCCGGGACCAGGTGACACACACACACATTAACACTCCTGTGTTGTTGATGGAGGCTGGTGTTTGACCTTTGACCCGTGGTTGTGTTTCTCTACAGAGGTGGAGACCACAGAGTGCAGCTGTACAAGGTAAACACAAACAATTAGATTAGGCTTCTCCTCCTGCTGCAGATCATTGACTCCTCCCTTTGACTGCCTGTCTTCCTTCAGGTCCTCAGTTCATTGGGCTACCATGTGGTCACGTTCGACTACCGAGGTGAGAAACACCAAACACGCTTCATTCAGACGGAGCAGCTGTACGACCTGAGTGTGTGTGTTTGTTTGTGTGTTTATTCATGTGTGTGTGTGTGTGTGTGTGTTTGTGTATGTATATGTGTGTTTGTGTGTGTGTGTGTGTTTGTGTATGCATGTGTATGTGTATGTATGTGTGTGTATGTATGTATGTATGTGTGTGTGTTTGTGTATGTATATGTGTGTGTGTTTGTGTTTGTGTGTTTATTCATGTATGTTTATGTGTGTGTGTGTTTGTGTGTTCATTCGTGTGTGTGTATGTGTGTGTGTGTGTGTGTGTATGTATGTATTTGTGTGTGTGTGTGTGTGTGTTTATTCAATTCAATTCAATTTTATTTATAAAGCGCCAATTCACAACACAGGTTATTTTATGTCACTTCAACAATTCCCACATCAGCTGGGAGGGAAAAACTCCTCTTTAAGGGAGAAAAACCTCCAACAGAGGAAAGAAAAACTCCCTTTAACAGGAAGAAACCTCCGACAGAACCAGACTCAGAGGTGGAGAACATCTGTTAACAGAACCAGACTCAGAGGTGGGCGGAGCATCTGTTAACAGAACCAGGCTCAGAGGTGGGCGGAGCATCTGTTAACAGAACCAGGATCAGAGGTGGGCGGAGCATCTGTTAACAGAACCAGGCTCAGAGGTGGGTGGAGCATCTGTTAACAGAACCAGGCTAAGAGGTGGGCGGAGCATCTGTTAACAGAACCAGGCTAAGAGGTGGGCGGAGCATCTGTTAACAGAACCAGGCTAAGAGGTGGGCGGAGCATCTGTTAACAGAACTAGACTCAGAGGTGGGCGGAGCATCTGTTAACAGAACCAGACTCAGAGGTGGGCGGAGCATCTGTTAACAGAACCAGGCTCAGAGGTGGGTGGAGCATCTGTTAACAGAACCAGGCTCAGAGGTGGGCGGAGCATCTGTTAACAGAACCAGGCTCAGAGGTGGGCGGAGCATCTATTAACAGAACCAGGCTCAGAGGTGGGCGGAGCATCTGTTAACAGAACCAGGCTCAGAGGTGGGCGGCCATCTGCCTCGACTGGTTGGGGTGAGAGGAGAGCAGAGAGAGAAAAGGACAGCATAGAGATAGAAGAGAAGAACTGTTGGTGGAGACGACAATCACAGAGCAGAGACATGCAGCTCCATGACGGGACATCTGGAAAAGAAAGAACAGAAACTACACGAGTGAAGGAACTGAATGGAGACAACAGATAATAAGAAGAAACTATGGGAGAGAAAAAGATGGTGAGGTATGAGTCTATACGTTTATGTGTGTGTATGTATGTGTGTGCAGGTTGGGGGGATTCGGATGGTTCGCCATCAGAGGGTGGGATGACATCAGACGCCCTCTTCGTCTACGATTGGTTGAAACGACGGCTCGACAAAACATTACCGCTTTACATCTGGGGACACTCTCTGGGGACCGGGTAACACGTAGAACACACGTAAACACGTAGAACACATAAACACACGTAAACACATGTAGAACATGTAAACACGTAAACACATGTAAACACGTAGAACACATAAACACACATAAACACACGTAAACACACATAAACACATGTAAACACACGTAGAACATGTAAACACGTAGAACACGTAAACACACGTAAACACACGTAAACACATGTAAACACAGAACATGTAAACACATAGAACACGTAAAGACATGTAAACACACGTAGAACATGTAAACACATGTAAACACGTAGAACACATAAACACACGTAAACACATGTAGAACATGTAAACACATGTAAACACGTAGAACACATAAACACACGTAAACACATGTAGAACACGTAAACACACATAAACACATGTAAACACACGTAGAACATGTAAACACGTAGAACACGTAAACACACGTAAACACATGTAAACACATAGAACACGTAAAGACATGTAAACACATGTAAACACGTAGAACACATAAACACACGTAAACACATGTAGAACATGTAAACACGTAGAACACATAAACACACATAAACACATGTAAACACATGTAAACACACGTAGAACATGTAAACACGTAGAACACGTAAACACATGTAAACACAGAACATGTAAACACATGTAAACACAGAACACGTAAAGACATGTAAACACACGTAGAACACGTAAACACATGTAAACATGTAGAACACGTAAACACACATAGAACATGTAAACACATGTAAACACACAGAACACGTAAACACATGTAAACACGTTGAACACACGTGAACACACGTGAACACACGTGAACACGGCTCAGTGACCTTCGGTTGAATGTCAGGTTTTATTTTTCAGAGTGGCAACGAACCTTGTGAGACGGCTGAGTGACAGAGGTAACACACACACAAACACACACAAACAAACAAACACATACACACAAACACACACGCACACACAAACGCAAACAAACACACACTTCTTTTCACAAAGATGTAACTTTCTAAAGAAGTGGAACGGAGCTGTGAAGGGGGCGGGGCTTGTTTCAGGTGTTGTCCAGGTGAAGGTTCTCAGTTGTAGCTCTTCTACAGATTAGATCAATAAAAATAGAAAAGATGAAGTGTTAAGTACGACTCCCAGTAGGAGTTCAGTTGCTGAACATCATGGGTAATGTAGTATTTAGACATTCAAACTGGTAGATATAATATAAAGCTGTGGGATCAATAAATCTTTTATCACTTGTTGATCATCATTCATCAGTTCAATCAACTTTATTAAAAGTGATTTTATCCTCAGGAAGTCCTCCGGCAGCTCTGATCTTAGAGTCTCCCTTCAACAACATTAGAGAGGAGGCGCGGAGTCACCCCTTCTCCATGGTAACGCACTCCACACTGCACACTCCAAACTGCACACTGCACACTCCACACTGCACACTCCACACGGCACATTCCACACTGCACACTCCTCACTGCACTCTGCACACTCCTCACTGCACTCTGCACACTCCACACGGCACATTCCTCACTGCACACTCCACACTGCACACTCCACACTCACACTCCTCACTGCACTCTGCACACTGCACACTCCACACGGCACATTCCTCACTGCACACTCCACACTCCTCACTCCACACTGCACACTTCTCACTGCACACTCCACATTCCTCACTGCACACTCCACACTGCACACTCCACGGCACATTCCACACTGCACACTCCACACTGCACATTCCACACTGCACACTCCTCACTGCACTCTGCACACTCCTCACTGCACTCTGCACACTCCACACGGCACATTCCTCACTGCACACTCCACACTGCACACTCTACACTCACACTCCTCACTGCACTCTGCACACTGCACACTCCACACGGCACATTCCTCACTGCACACTCCACACTCCTCACTCCACACTGCACACTTCTCACTGCACACTCCACACTGCACACTCCAAACTGCACACTCCAAACTGCACACTCCTCACTGCACACTCCAAACTGCACACTCCTCACTGCACACTCCAAACTGCACACTCCAAACTCCTCACTGCACATTACACACTCTCCTGTGGGTGTGACCTTGGTGTGTGTGTGTGTGTGTGTGTGCGCGCGTGTGTGTGTGTGCGTGCACATGTGTGTGTGTGTGCGTGTGTGTGTGTGTGCGCATGTGTGTGTGTGTGTGTGTGCGCGTGTGTGTGTGTGTGTGTGTGTGTGTGTGTGTGTGTGTGTGCGCGTGTGTGTGTGTGTGTGTGTGTGTTCCAGGTGTACAGGTACCTGCCTGGATTTGATTGGTTCTTCCTGGACACCATCACAGCCAACAACATCCGCTTCGCCAGCGACGAGAAGTATGTGACGTTACTTTTACTTCCTGTTTACTGCAGCGGTGACCTTTGACCTCTCCGCTTCAGTTCACAAACAAGCTCCTGATGGAACATTAACTCTTCCAGGAACTTTTGTTTTGTAACTAGTAATAATAATCATAACAATAATAATGATATCCAGCGGTGTGTAATGTCTCCAGCGTGAACCACATCTCGTGCCCGCTGCTGATCCTCCACGCCGAGGACGACGCCATCGTTCCGTTTCATCTCGGCAAAAAGGTACGAAACGCTTCAGGTCTCCGTTCCAGATCCAAACTCATTATTTAAAAGATTCCCTACATGCAGAAAATATTTAAAACTAATTTCCTGGAAACTTTATAATTTATACAGTTCAAAAAAAAAAACAGATGCTGTTAACAGAATATTTCTGAGAAGGTTTGAAACTAACTCAGGATGCTTTTTTCTTTTTTCAGTCACTCAGAAATCATTTAAAACAGTTTTTCTGTTAAGTCATAAACCTGAAATTAATAAGGAACCTTTTCTCCAACTCTCAACTCAAAACTTCTTGCTTTTGAAATTTAAGAACTTTCTTTTTGACATGAAGGTTTTTTGTTTTTTGTTTTTTTGGTAAAACCTATTTTTAAAAGTTTGAAACTTTTCCAAGAACTTAAAACCTTTTTTAAAGAACACAGAATGTATTTAGGGGCTCAGCTTGTTGTTCAGGTCTTTAAAGACACATCTTTGTTAGAATATTAAGTAGCAACTTTTTTCGAGTACTCAACTAAAAACTTTTAGTCTCTTAGAAACACTTTTAGAAGCTCAGAATTATTATTTTCTGATCCCCAAATATTTTGGAACTTTCTCATAAAGGTTTTTTATTTAATGACTCTAATGATCTTAGAAACTTTGTTTCAACATAATGTTTAGTTGAAATTGAACATTTTTAGGAACTTTTTGCAAAACCATTTGAAGTCCCGAACTTTTTCAGCATCTTACAAACGTCTTGACGTTTAAAAAAAAAAAAAAAGTCATTTTAGGAGGTATAGGTGTTTCAGGATTTAGGGAAATGTTTTTGTTGACTGAACCTTTCAAAACAAAAGAGAGGAACTTTTTTAAGAACCTTTCTTTCTTCGACAGCGCAGGAATCTTTCAGAACTGAAATTTTTTTCACGACGAATCATTTTTCGGAAGTCAAACTTCATTCGGAGCCTTTTTGTAGAATTCACTGAAGAACTGTTTTGTTCTTCGGGAACATTTTCAGAAGCTGAAATGGTTTTGAAAATTCAGCTTCATCAATCATCGAAGCTAAAATTATAATTTTTTTCAGTATTGACGGAAGTATTTTTGAAATTTTGACCTTTTTCAGAAACTGTTGACATAAATGTCTTCATGTTGTTTTTAGGGAACTTCCAGCTGATCGGACCCGCAGTGTGTTTCTAACAGTAGAAGAAGAACCATGTTAACCCAACCCTTGTTCTTCCTCTTGCAGCTGTACAACATGGCGTCGCAGTCAAAGAGCCTCAACGGTCACAAGGTTCAGTTCGTTCCGTTCCCGGCCGCTCTCGCCTACAAGCACAAGTTCATCTACCGGAGCCCGGAGCTGCCGAACATCCTGAGGTACCGAACGCCACGCTGACGCCACGCTGACGCCACGCTGACGCCACGCTGACGCTCCTCTTTGTTCTTGTTCTAGTGATTTCCTCGGAACAGCTCATCCCATCACGAAGTGACGACCGAGACGACATCGTTTCTCTTCACGTTCCACAAACAATGGAACTTTCTCGCATGAACTGAACACGTCATTCCTTCTCTTTTTTGTTAGCATTTCTCTCAACAGCGATACCGGCTTCATGGTATACAGGGTTACCATGGCAACTGTTGCCACAGCAGCCGTGGGTTCGGCAGTGTTAGAGACGACTGTTTTTATCTTTTCACTATTTTTCACCAGTTGTTTATTTTACTTTCGTCTGTTTGATTCGTTGCTTCTCGAGATCATTTCTGCAACTTCGGTTGTTTTAACAACACAAAATCATCTTTTCAGTTTTGAAGGCCTGTTACGACTTGAATTATTAATTAAATATTTCTTGTTTTATGTAGGACTGATTGTTTACTGTTGTCTTTTCTCAAATCACGCAAATTAGAAACAAATTTGAAAAATGTTGTCAGAGTTAACAGCAGGTGAATCTATTCACCTATTCTCTAGATCTATTATCTATTCTATAGATGCATATATCTCATATATCTAAGACTTTATATATACATCTATATAGATATAGATATAGTTATAACTATATCTATATCTATATAGATGTATATATAAAGTCTTCTTTCACTTCTACAATTCACTCCACAGGAAAAACAAAGAGTATTTTGGCCTTAGTGGCTTTCCGTACAACTTCAGTGACACAAACACAATATACGTGTGGGCGGGACACAAACTGATTCTGTCCCGGTCCCGGCTCCGGTCGTGGTGCTGTGGTTCTGCTGCAGAACGTGCCTGTCCGGGTGGTCCATCACCAGGAGACACGGACCGGGTTGGGTACGGTTCTTTCAGCTGCCGCTCCGGGACACGGACAGAGGAGCGAAACAAGTTTATTTAAATTCTGATTTGCCTCAACTTCCGGGGCAACTATATGACGTCAGTCCGTTTTGTAGTTCGATTGACCGACGTCTGATCAAAGCGCGCACCAGGACTCCACCACCCACAGTGCACCGCGGCCCGCCGACAGTAAACGCATGAAGGACGAGGAGACGAATGATCGGTGAGTTCTACCGACCTGTACCGGGTTCTACCGACCTGTACCGGGTTCTACCAACCTGTACTTGGTTCTACCGACCTGTACTGTACTTGGTTCTACCGACCTGTACCGGGTTCTACCAACCTGTACTTGGTTCTACCGACCTGTACCGGGTTCTACCAACCTGTACTTGGTTCTACCAACCTGTACCGGGTTCTATCGACCTGTACCGGGTTCTACCAACCTGTACTTGGTTCTACCGACCTGTACCGGGTTCTACCAACCTGTACTTGGTTCTACCAACCTGTACCGGGTTCTACCGACCTGTACCGGGTTCTACCAACCTGTACTTGGTTCTACCGACCTGTACTTGGTTCTACCGACCTGTACCGGGTTCTACCAACCTGTACTTGGTTCTACCAACCTGTACCGGGTTCTATCGACTTGTACTGTACTTGGTTCTGGTTCTGCTCCCCTCACCAGTGTTCGTGAGGTACAACCTGGGGCCCAGCGTGGCCGTGGAGCTGCAGGAGAAGGCGCGCGTGGCGGAGCTGAAGGAGGTGGTGGGGAGTCAACAGGGGGTCCGCCCGGACCGGCTGCGGGTTCTGTTCGCTGGGAGGGAGCTGCAGAGCGCCTCCACGCTGCAGGTGAGGTCAGATGTCAAAGTGCAGGAGGAGAGTGTCCTCCTCTCCCCTCACTCCTTTTGTCTCCTCCTCCTCCTTCTCTCAGGGCTGTGACCTCCCAGAGCAGAGCACCGTCCATGTGGTCCTCCCTCCTCCAGGCTCCTCATCTCAGCTTTTCCTCCTGCAGGAGCACCGGGACAAGGAGCGGGACAGTCTGACCTGGCTGGACCTCAGCTCCTTTCGCCTGCCCACCTCCTCCTCCGGCCTGGGTGGGGTCCTGCAGGAGGGAGGAGGAGGAGGAGCAACAGCAGAGGAGGGAGGAATAGGAGGAGCAGAGGACAGAGAGGAGGCGCAGGCTGCACATCTGAAAGGTCAGTGGTACTGTGTCCAGGTGTGTACTGTGTACTGTGTCCAGGTGTGTACTGTGTACTGTGTCCAGGTGTGTACTGTGTCCAGGTGTGTACTGTATGTCCTGTGTACTGTGTCCAGGTGTGTACTGTGTCCAGGTGTGTACTGTGTGTACTGTGTACTGTGTCCAGGTGTGTACTGTGTCCAGGTGTGTACTGTGTGTACTGTGTACTGTGTCCAGGTGTGTACTGTGTGTACTGTGTGTACTGTGTACTGTGTCCAGGTGTGTACTGTGTGTACTGTGTACTGTGTCCAGGTGTGTACTGTGTGTACTGTGTACTGTGTCCAGGTGTGTACTGTGTGTACTGTGTACTGTGTCCAGGTACTGGTCCGACCTCTTTCTTCGTGTTCTGTAAAAGTTGTCGGTCGATCAAACCTGGAAAACTGAGAGTTCGATGTCGAAGCTGCAAACAGACGACGTTGACACTGAGCAGGGTGAGTACTAATGGTACTAATACTGCAGTACTAATACTGGTACTAATACTGCACTACTCATGCTGGTACTAATACTGCGCCTGTGATACTCTGATGGTCCTGCAGTACCTGCTGCAGCCCTGGGGGGCGCTGTTCATCCTGAAACTGAAGCAGTCCTCTGTTTCTGACAGGGTCCATCCTGCTGGGATGATGTCCTCCTTCCAGGTCGTATCTATGGTGTCTGTCAGTCAGATGGTTGTCACGGCAACTGGGCGGTAAGGGGGTGGAGCAGATGAATGTGTTTAAGTAACCAATCCGTGTGAAGCATTTCCTGGAATCAAATGACGGAACCGGTCCAACCACAGTACAAACCTGTGTGTGTGTGTGTGTGTGTGTGTGTGTGTGTGTGTGTGTGTGTTTAGGAGTTCTTCATGAAATGTGCGTCCCATCCAACATCAGATGACGACCTCTCTGTGGCCCTTGACCTCGTTATGACCAACACCAGAGACGTCCCCTGCATCGCCTGCACCGACGTCATGTAACACACACACACATGTAACACACACACACACACACACACACACACACACACACACACACACACATACGTAACACACACATGTAACACACATACGTGTGTTACATGTAACACTCACACACACACACACACACATGTAACACTCACACACATGTAACACTCACACACACATGTAACACACACATACGTAACACACACACACACATGTAACACACACATACATGTGTTACATGTAACACTCACACACACACATGTAACACACACACACATGTAACACACACACATACATAACACACACACTCACACACACATGTAACACACACACACATACTTAACACACACTCACACACACATGTAACACACACACACACATACTTAACACACACTCACACACACATGTAACACACACACACATACTTAACACACACTCACACACACATGTAACACACACACACATACTTAACACACACTCACACACACATGTAACACACACACACATGTAACACACATGTAACACTCACACACACATGTAACACACACGTAACACACACACACGCATACGTAACACACTCACACACACATGTAACACACTCACACACGTAACCCCCCCCCCCCCCCCCAACCCACAGGGATGTGGTCCTGGTGTTCCCGTGTGCAGAGCGTCATGTGACATGTTTGGACTGTTTCCATCGTTACTGTCAGACTCGACTGGACGAGCGACGGTTTGTTCACCATCCTGAGATCGGATACTCTTTGCCGTGTGCAGGTGTGTATGTGGTGGTGGTGGGGGAGGGGGTGTAGCTTTGTTATTATGGTCTGTATTCATGTTGAAGTTTGTGTCTCCAGCCGGCTGCAACGACTCTCTGATCAAAGAGCTGCATCACTTCAGGGTCCTGGGAGACGACCAGGTACACACAGTACACACTATTATATACACACACAGTACGGGGCGTAGTAAGGGGCGGCACGGTGGTGCAGCGGTTAGCACTGTCGCCTCACAGCAAAAAGGTTCCGGGTTTGAATCCGGTCCTGGGCCTTTCTGTGCGGAGTTTGCATGTTCTCCCTGTGCTTGCGTGGGTTCTCTCCGGGTTCTCCGGCTTCCTCCCATCATCCAAAAACATGCACCTCAGGTCAGGTTACCTGGCGCCGCACTAGTGGCAGCCTGCTGCAGCATCTCCCCCCTGAGAGCCCCCCTGCTGTAGCGAAGAAATTTCCCCTCGGGGATTAATAAAGTGAAATAAAAAATTTTAAAAAAATACACACTATTATATACACACACTGTACACAGTACACACTATTATATACACACACTGTACACACAGTACACACTATTACATACACACATAGTACACACAGTACACACTATTATATACACGCACTGTACACACAGTACACACTATTATATACACACACTACACACAGTACACACTACTATATACACACATAGTACACACTATTATATACACACACTACACACAGTACACACTACTATATACACACATAGTACACACAGTACACACTATTATATACACACACAGTACACACTATTATATACACACACACAGTACACACTATTATATACACACACAGTACACACAGTACACACTATTATATACACACACTGTACACACAGTACACACTATTATATACACACAGTACACACTATTATATACACGCACTGTACACACAGTACACACTATTATATACACACACTACACACAGTACACACTACTATATACACACACTGTACACACAGTACACACTATTATATACACACATAGTACACACAGTACACACTATTATATACACACATAGTACACACTATTATATACACACTGTACACACAGTACACACTATTATATGCACACACTGTATACACAGTACACTATTATATACACACACAGTACACACTACTATATACACACACAGTACACACTATCATATACACACACACAGTACACACTATTATATACACACATAGTACACACAGTACACACTATTATATACACACACAGTACACACTATTATATACACACACTGTACACACAGTACACACTATTATATACACACATAGTACACACAGTACACACTATTATATACACACATAGTACACACTATTATATACACACTGTACACACAGTACACACTATTATATGCACACACTGTATACACAGTACACTATTATATACACACACAGTACACACTACTATATACACACACAGTACACACTATTATATACACACACAGTACACTATTATATAGACACACTGTTCACACAGTACACACTATTACATGCACACACAGTACACACTATTATATACACACACAGTACACACTATTATATACACACAGTACACACTATCATATACACACACAGTACACACTATTGTATACACACACTGTACACACAGTACACACTATTATATACTCAGGTTGTGATTTATTAAAGGTGTGTGTGTGTAATTACTGCAGTGACTGAAGGTTTTAATCAGATGAACATCAGGAGAGACGGCTGCTCTTATTGTGAAGGAGACACAGGAAACCCGAGAATACGTAGAGAACGAGGTTTTACACCCGTTAAACATTTCTGAGATGACGGAGGAGAAATTATTCAGACATATCGTCTGTCCAGCGATGAAATTAAGCATTTTCCTGCCTCTGGGTCGTTCCAGCGTATCTCTGCTTGGATATCCAGTCCCGTTAGTCAGGTGTCCCCGTCCCAGGCGCTGAATGTGTCCCCGTCCCGGGTGCTGAATGTGTCTCCGTCCCGAGTGCTGAATGTGTCTCCGTCCCGGGTGCTGAATGTGTCCCACAGAATTCACAGGTAGCTTCATCAGGTTCCTTTACATTCACAAGGCTCTGAATGAAGTCACGATGTTTGTGAGAGGATCTCATCCACCGTCCTCCTCTTTTATTGCTGACGTCTTATTAGAAGACGTTTTTTGTAGTTTTCGCCTAATATCTTGTCATCTTCTTATAATTTCATCTATTGATCTTTTTGTTTTTCCCATAGCATTGACCTTCTTGCTGATAATGTCCTATAAATCGTTTTCTTCTTGTTATATTAATATTTATTCATTTCAATGGGATCAGATTTCCTTTTGCTTTTGCGGTCGTTCTGTTAAAACAGCTGGAATCACTTTAATACGCAAACCCGTCATTTAAATAGCGATTTGCACCTGATATCAAAGATGGCATTACTTAGTAAATCACATGCAAAACGGGTGCAAAATAAATGTGCAAACTTTTGGAATAAACACGCAATTTAGTACCTTTATTACCACAGACTCCGCCCCTCACTCACCTGTCTGTCTCTCAGTATGGGCGGTACCAGCAGTTTGGGGCTGAGGAGTGCCTGCTGACGATCGGAGGACTGATGTGTCCGTCACCTGGCTGTGGGGCGGGGCTTCTCCCACCTGACGGCAGCAGGAGGGTGGAGTGTGACCGACAGCTTGGCTGCGGCTTTGTCTTTTGCAGGGACTGCAGGGAGCGCTACCACCAGGGGGCGTGTCAGGCTGCACCGGCCCCGCCCATAGGTGAAGCTTCAGAGGTGAGACGACCAATCGCAGCGCTCCCTGGATGATGAAGCGGTTTGTGTGTTCCTCTGCTGATGGACGCGTCTGTGACTCCGCCTCCTCTGCTCCTCAGGGCTTCGTGGTGGGGGAGGAGGCATCTCTGCGGGGGAGGTGGGACCGAGCCTCCCTGCTCCTCATCCAGGAGTCGACGAAGCGCTGCCCCCAGTGCTCCGTTCCTGTGGAGAGAAACGGTAAAGATGAGTCAGGAGCGTCTCGCGTGTCGGTCACATGTGACAATGACTGAGACGTGTTGCTGTCTCCCCCTGCAGGCGGCTGCATGCACATGCAGTGTCCTCTGTGCCGGTCCGAGTGGTGCTGGCTGTGTGGAGTCTCCTGGAACAGGGAGTGTATGGGAAACCACTGGTTCGGATAGACCGCCCACATGCTCACATGACCACACCCCCACCGCCATGATCCAACAGGTGATATGAAGAGGTGTCGAAATACAGCTGCTGACTGAAGGGAGGCGGAGACAACACTCCCAACTGATGGTTTTCACATGTACTTCCTGTTTGAAGTAGCTCCTTCACAATAAAAGTCTGATAAACCTGAAGGACTATCATTGATGAATTTGCATGAGACTCTGAATCAGTGACATCATGCTGATGTCATCACAGCAGATCGCTCCACCACTTCCTGTCCAGAGACGCAGATTTCAGCTTTTATGTTTACTAAAAACAAAACAACAGCAGCTCCTGTAAACTTTCTAGTTCATAAGTTGTTCATAATTCTGAGAGCTGCATTTGTAATGATCAACTTGTTTCCATGGAAACACACAGCAGGGGCGCGGCTGCACCGAGGCGGTAAACAATCAGCAGTTCTTATTCTAAACGAGTCCAACCGAATTCATGAGTTCTGTAAAAAAGAAAACATGTTTATTCATGTTTGTTTATGTCAATAAAGAAAGAAAGCAGCTTTTCATTTATTGGTTTTCATTCAGAGTCCTGTCATCAACTGAGCTGGACCCAGGACCAGTTCCAGGACCAGGACCAAGACCAGGACCAGGACCAGTTCCAGGACCAGGACCAAGACCAGGACCTGGACCTGGATCCTCCCACCTCCATCCGCTGACAAGCGGAACCAGAACCGTCTGAGCAGACAGACGTCGGCGGACTGAAGCGGTTTGTTTTCTTCAACTGGAGCACAAAAGCAGCAGATCAGAGTCTCAGCTGAGTCGTTCAGAGGAAAGAGGACGATATTCTGGACACGTCTCCACAAGGAGGAACATCATGAAACAAAAAGTAAAAGTGAATAAAAAGTCGGTTTAAAATAAAGTCAATGTCTTGATTTATTTTGTGCAAATAAATTTCTATTATGTGAAACTGGTTCTAAAAATGTCAGTCCCAATAAGCCCCCGCCACTCCTCACTGATCATTTCCGGTTCCGGGTTCTTCTTGTGCCAGCAGCCACAGAGCAGAGGGAGGAAAGATGGCGGCGGCCGAGTCTGACAGAGATCCACCGTCAGCTTTATGCTCTGAGTTCCTGAATTTCTCCGCCAAAGACACGGCGTCGGTAAGCGGCTCCTGGAGCTGTCAGCCCCGCTGACGGTGTGCCGGTACTTCCTGCTCCGCGGCTGGACGCGGTGTTTGGGTCTGCCTGCGGCTCGTGCTAATGCTAACGCTAACGCTGAGACGTGAAAAACATCTGGCTGAGATTAAACCAGCTGCTGTCACCTGTCAGCGCGCGCTCTCCGCTCAGACTCCCGCCGCGGGCTTCGTCCAACATGTCGGCCCGTTTCAAACGCTTCTGTAATGGTTATTTACCGTTTATTTACCGTCACACCGGTGTTACAACCGATTCTGTTCGGCTCCGTGTCACAGCTCGACGTCACACACCGGCACGTGAACGCGGCTCAGGTGCGCACACCTGTCCGAACAGGTGACTCCGTCTCAATACAGTGACGACATCTGACTGAGTTGATAAGATATGAAGTCGGATTGTGTCATAACACCGGTCACAACAACAATAACAATAGCCCACCGCTATTGAAGCTGTGGAGCCGGTACCGGTACCGGTACCGGAATATTAAAAAGAAGAAGAAGGAGTTAACAGCATCAACGTGACAGAAAGAGTTCAGAAACGATGAGTCCGTGTTTCAGGCTCAACACATGTATGTTACTGTTGTTGACAGCTGCTGTGATCCATGTTTGTTCATCCTCAGCTGCGGTTGTTTCTTGGTCACGTGGCAGGAAACCGAACTGAACCGGTCAAAACTGGAACTGACATTTTTCATTTTTCTGTAATTTTCGAAACCAAATTCATGTTCTGTTGCCATGTTGGAGAACCCGGTTGTCATGGCGTCACAGTTTAAGTGGTTCGTGTTCTCTGGGTTTGAACAGACGCAGCAACAGACAGCAAACTGAAACAAACTAAGCACACAGACTAAATCCAGCAGGGAGGGAAGGACAACGAGGGACAGGTGTAACGGTGTCACGTACCGGCGTCACGTCCCCTTAACGGCGTCACGGGGGTGTTAAGGGGACGTGACGCCTGGTGATGGTGACGCCTGGTGATGGTGATGCGGTGATGGTGACGCCTGGTGATGGTGACGCCTGGTGATGGTGATGCGGTGATGGTGACGCCTGGTGATGGTGACGCCTGGTGATGCGGTTAAATAGATGTTTAATAGATTAATAGTTGATCCCACAGACTGAATATTGATCTTATCAGTTCTTCTAGGTTGTTGTATCATCTTCATCACTGAAAATATACATTTAATAAACCTCGTCCATCTCCTCTCTTTTCTCCTCCTTTCCTTTCTCCTCTCTTTCCTCCTCCTCCTCCTCTCTATCCTCCTCAGCGGTGGCTGGAGGCAGCTGACTTGCAGCATGAGGTGTACCATCACCTGGCCGTGTATGTACCCAGAATCCTTTGCCTGGGGCCGAGTGGGGTCAGCAGCAGGGAGGAGCAGAGGGAGGAGCAGAGGGAGGAGCTGGCCTCTCAGCTGCTCCTCCTTGCTCCTCTGGAGTGGCTCCTGCTGGGGGAGGAGCCAGCGGCTGGCCTGGCTCTCCTGCAGGAAAACAACAAGCCGTCACCGCTGTGTGGCCATGTCTTCAAGGTGGGAGAGCCCACCTACTCCTGCAGGTAACACACACACACACACCTGTACAGGTAACACACATATACACACACACACACACACACCTGTACAGGTAACACACATATACACACACACACACACACACCTGTACAGGTAACACACATATACACACACACACCTGTACAGGTAACACACATATACACACACACACACACACACCTGTACAGGTAACACACATATACACACACACACACACACACACACACCTGTACAGGTAACACACATATACACACACACACCTGTACAGGTAACACACATATACACACACACACACACACACACACCTGTACAGGTAACACACACACACACACACACACACACACACACACACACATCTGTACAGGTAACACATACACACACCTGTACAGGTAACACACACACGCACGCACACCTATCCAGGTAACACACACACATACCTGTACAGGTAACACACACACACACACACACACACACACACACACACACACACACCTATCCAGGTAACACACACACACACACACACACACACACACACACACACACACACACACACACACACACACACACACACCTATCCAGGTAACACACACACACACACACACACACACACACACACACACACACACACACATCTGTACAGGTAACACATACACACACCTGTACAGGTAACACACACACGCACGCACACCTATCCAGGTAACACACACACATACCTGTACAGGTAACACACACACACACACACACACACACACACACACACACACACACACACCTATCCAGGTAACACACACACACGCGCACACACACACACACACACACATCTGTACAGGTAACACATACACACACGCACACCTATCCAGGTAACACACACACATACCTGTACAGGTAACACAGACACACACACACACACACACACACACACACACACACACACACACACACACACACACACACACACACACACACACCTATCCAGGTAACACACACTCACACTTGTACAGGCAACCCAGTGTTGCATCATGTATTAACCGTGTGTGTGTGTGTGTGTGTGTGTGTGTGTGTGTGTGTGTGTGTGTGTGTTCAGGGAGTGTGCAGCTGACCCTACATGTGTTCTGTGCATGCAGTGTTTCCTGGGCAGTGTTCACAAAGAGCATCGATACAGGGTAAGTTCTCACACACACACACACACACACACACACACACACACACACACACACACACACACACCTACACCTACCCGCATCCTGTGTGTGTTCAGATGACCACATCAGGAGGAGGAGGTTTCTGTGACTGTGGAGATTCTGAAGCCTGGAAGAACGGTCCTTACTGCCAGAAACACACTCCTACAGACATCAGAGACACAGAGGAGGTGAGACGTCCGTCTGTCTGTCCGTCCGTCCGTCCGTCCGTCCGTCTGGTCACCATGTCCTGTCTGTCCCTACAGGACCCTGTATCTCAGCTTCCTGCTGATATGGTTGCCCGCGGTTACAGCATCTTCTCCATCATCCTGAAGTACGCTGTGGACCTGCTGACCTGGAACCAGGAGGACAGTCTACCTGCAGGACTGGAGCCTCCGTACGCACACACACACACACACAGAGACACACACACACACACACATACACAGCACTTCAGTAACTTCACAGTAAAGTGTGTATTCATACTTACCCTATCTCTCTCTGTGTGTGTGTGTGTGTGTGTGTGTGTGTGTGTAATATATATGTGTGTATGTGTGCACATGCGTGCAGGGACAGAGGAGACTCCTACTACTGCATGCTGTTCAATGATGAAGTCCACACGTATGAACAGGTGATCTACACGCTGCAGAAAGCCGTCAGCTGCAGTCAGAAAGAAGCCGTCAGCTTCGCCACCACCGTGGACCGAGACGTCAGTACACACACTCTCTCACACACATGCACAAACTCACACACAAACTCACACACACACTCTCACTCACACACACTCACACACAGTAATAAAAGGTTCAAGATGGCGGCTCTGAAGGAGGAGCATTTCAGAGGTGAAAGCAGCAATTTCCTGTTGCAGGTTGACTGATTTATATTTATATCCATCCATCCATCATCTATACCCGCTTCATCCTGAACAGGGTCACGGGGGGCGGAGCCTATCCCAGCTCACATTGGGCAAAGGCAGGATTCACCTGGACAGGTGGTCAGTCCATCACAGGGCCACATAGAGACAGACGGAAACAAAGACCGTTCACGCTCTCATTCACACCTCAGGGACATTTGTAGAACCACCAGTTAACCTGAGGTTCATGTTTCTGGATGGTGGGAGGAAGCTGGAGAACCGAGAGAACCCACGCAGGCACACGGAGAACCCCAAACCTTTTCGCTGTGAAGCGACAATGCTAACCACTGCACCGCCCTATATTTGTATATTTATATTAAATATTGTATTATTATATATTTATATTAAATAATTTATTAAATATTATTTGTGTGTGCAGGGCAGGAAGTCGGTTCGATATGGAGACTTCCAGTTCTGTGAACAGGCCAAGTCTGTGATAGTGGTGAGTTTTAACATGATACACACTGACCACTTGTTCTCACCTGTCCTCACCTGTCCTCACCTGTTCTCACCTGTCCTCACCTGTTCTCACCTGTCCTCACCTGTCCTCACCTGTTCTCACCTGTTCTCACCTGTCCTCACCTGTCCTCACCTGTTCCCACCTGCTCACACAGAGGAACACCAGCCGTCAATCAAAGCCTCTCCGTGTTCAGGTGATGCACTCGTCTGTTGTGGCTCATCAGTGCTTCGCTCTGAAGGCTTTGGGCTGGTTGGGACAGATCATCCAGTACTCTGGTACGTCTGGACTTCATTACTCACAATCCCTCAGTGGGTGTCACTGCTGCTCCGAATAACTGTTTGGGTTCTTGCAGATGGTCTGCGGAGGGTCTTGTGTCAGGTGGGCCTACAGAAAGGTCCAGAGGGAGAGAACTCCTCAGTAGTCGACCGGCTGATGCTCAACGACTCTAAGATGTGGAAAGGTAACCACTCAGAGCCAATCACGTGTCAGTATCAATCAATCAGTCCATCTGCAGAGGTAGTGATGTAACAGGGTTCAGGTAACATCACCTGGTGTGTGTCCGCAGGAGCGAGGAACATCTACCACCAGCTGCTGATGAACAGCCTCCTCATGGACGTCAAGTACAAGAAGACCTTCGCTATCCAGTTTGCCAAGGTAACACCTAATCAATACACCTGATCAACACACCTTATCAACACACCTGATCAACACACCTGATCAATACACCTTATCAACACACCTGATCAACACACCTGATCAATACACCTGATCAACACACCTGATCAACACACCTTATCAACACACCTGATCAACACACCTGATCAATACACCTTATCAACACACCTGATCAACACACCTGATCAATACACCTGATCAACACACCTGATCAACACACCTGATCAACACACCTTATCAACACACCTGATCAACACACCTGATCAATACACCTTATCAACACACCTGATCAACACACCTGATCAATACACCTGATCAACACACCTGATCAACACGCCTGATCAACACGCCTGATCAACACACCTGATCAACACGCCTGATCAATACGCCTGATCAATACGCCTGATCAACACACCTGATCAATACACCAGCAGCGACCTCTGACCCTGAGGTGACATGTGTCCACCTGCAGAACTACAGACGCCTGCAGACAGACTTCATGGAGGACGACCATGAGCGAGTAGTGTCAGTGACCTCCCTGTCAGTGCAGCTCTTCACCGTGCCCACCATGGTGAGTACTCCTCCTCCTCCTCGTCCTCCTCCTCTGCACCTCCACACACACCTCTCTCTGTGTGTGTGTGTGTGTGTGTGTGTGTGTGTGTGTGTGTGTGTGTGTGTGTGTGTGTGTGTGTGTGTGTGTGTGTGCTGCAGGCCCGGATGCTGATGGTGGAGGAGAACCTGATGACCACCATCATCAGGACCTTCGTGGATCACCTCCGTCACAGAGACCTGCAGGGACGCTTCCAGTTCGACCGCTACACCTCCCAGCAGGCCTTCAAGTTCGGCCGAGTCCAGAGCCTCATCGGAGACCTCAAGTGAGACACGAGTCAGACACGAGTCGGACACCTGTCAGACACGATTCAGACACCTGTCAGACACCTGTCAGACACGATTCAGACACCTGTCAGACACCTGTCGGACACGATTCAGACACCTGTCAGACACCTGTCGGACACGAGTCAGACACGAGTCGGACACGAGTTGGACACCTGTCAGACACGAGTCGGACACCTGTCGGACACGATTCAGACACCTGTCAGACACGAGTCGGACACCTGTCGGACACGATTCAGACACCTGTCAGACACCTGTCAGACACGAGTCGGACACGATTCAGACACCTGTCGGACACGATTCGGACACCTGTCGGACACCTGTCGGACACGATTCGGACACCTGTCGGACACCTGTCGGACACGATTCAGACACCTGTCAGACACCTGTCGGACACGATTCAGACACCTGTCGGACACGATTCGGACACCTGTCGGACACACCACTTCCTTTGTCTGCAGGTACGTCCTGATCAGTCCTCCCTCTGAGTGGAGCGATCAGCTCAGACGGAAGTTTCTAGAAGGTCTGGACGCTTTTCTGGAGCTGCTCAAGTGCATGCAGGTAACCCTGAGACAAACTGCAAGGCCCACCTGCACAGATGCAGCCTGTCTGTCCCTCTGAAGCCGTCCATCTGAACCTGTCTCTGTCTCTCTGCCCCTGTCTCTGTCTCAGGGTATGGACCCGGTGGTGAGACAGGTAGGTCAGCACATAGAGATGGAGCCTGAGTGGGAGGCAGCGTTCACCCTGCAGATGAAACTGACTCACATTATCTCCATGATCCAGGAGTGGTGCTCCACTGATGTGAGGCTACACACTACATACACACAACGTGTTACACACTATCAATCTATCAATCACATCACATCGCTATCAATCAATAACTGATCAGTTTTGTGTGTGTGTGTCAGGAGCGTGTGCTGATTGAGGCCTACAGGAAGTGTCTGAGCGCACTCAGTCACTGTCACAGCGGCCTCCCAGACGGGGAACAGCCAATCAGCTTGAGTCTGGCCAGTCACTGTGTGGAGACGTTCAGGTACCAGGTGTCTCAGGACAAAGTGTCCATACACCTGCCGGTCTGCAGGCTGCTGGCAGGTAAACACACACACACAAACACAGTGTGCACATGCGTTCCTGCTGTCTGCAGGAGATTAACATCAGAAGGCCGGGTTGGGTACACGGGCCAGTGTTTGCCTACCAGTGGTGTCAAGACTCCACCTGCTGTTCATATACATTAAAATACAGTAATTAATAATTAATACACAGATCAGTAATTAATACTCGGCGATCAGTAATCAATACAGAGAGATCAGTAATCAATACGCAGAGATCAGTAATCAATACAGAGAGATCAGTAATCAATACGCAGAGATCAGTAATCAATACAGAGAGATCAGTAATCAATACGCAGAGATCAGTAATCAATACAGAGAGATCAGTAATCAATACGCAGATCAGTAATCAATACAGAGAGATCAGTAATCAATACGCAGAGATCAGTAATCAATACAGAGAGATCAGTAATCAATACGCAGAGATCAGTAATCAATACGCAGAGATCAGTAATCAATACAGAGAGATCAGTAATCAATACGCAGAGATCAGTAATCAATACAGAGAGATCAGTAATCAATACAGAGAGATCAGTAATCAATACGCAGAGATCAGTAATCAATACGCAGAGATCAGCAATCAATGCGCAGAGATCAGTAATCAATACAGAGAGATCAGTAATCAATACCCAGAGATCAGTAATCAATACGCAGAGATCAGTAATCAATACGCAGAGATCAGTAATCAATACAGAGATCAGTAATCAATACCCAGAGATCAGTAATCAATACCCAGAGATCAGTAATCAATACGCAGAGATCAGTAATCAACAGAGAGATCAGTAATCAATACCCAGAGATCAGTAATCAATACGCAGAGATCAGTAATCAATACAGAGAGATCAGTAATCAATACCCAGAGATCAGTAATCAATACGCAGAGATCAGTAATCAATACAGAGAGATCAGTAATCAATACGCAGAGATCAGTAATCAATACAGAGAGATCAGTAATCAATACGCAGAGATCAGTAATCAATACAGAGAGATCAGTAATCAATACGCAGATCAGTAATCAATACAGAGAGATCAGTAATCAATACGCAGAGATCAGTAATCAATACAGAGAGATCAGTAATCAATACCCAGAGATCAGTAATCAATACGCAGAGATCAGTAATCAATACAGAGAGATCAGTAATCAATACGCAGAGATCAGCAATCAATGCGCAGAGATCAGTAATCAATACAGAGAGATCAGTAATCAATACCCAGAGATCAGTAATCAATACGCAGAGATCAGTAATCAATACGCAGAGATCAGTAATCAATACAGAGATCAGTAATCAATACCCAGAGATCAGTAATCAATACCCAGAGATCAGTAATCAATACGCAGAGATCAGTAATCAACAGAGAGATCAGTAATCAATACCCAGAGATCAGTAATCAATACGCAGAGATCAGTAATCAATACAGAGAGATCAGTAATCAATACCCAGAGATCAGTAATCAATACGCAGAGATCAGTAATCAATACAGAGAGATCAGTAATCAATACCCAGAGATCAGTAATCAATACCCAGAGATCAGTAATCAATACGCAGAGATCAGTAATCAATACAGAGAGATCAGTAATCAATACCCAGAGATCAGTAATCAATACATCATTCTTCCTCCTCCTCAGGTCTCCATGTTCTCCTCAGCAGGACGGAGGTGGCATCTCGGTTCCCGGAGCAGCTCCCTCTGGTCAGTAACATGTCTTCCTCCTCACTGATCACTGAATTGATTAATCATTATTGATTGGGTTTATATCTGTCCTCAGGGTGAACTCAGCCCCCCCCTCCTCATTGAGCTCCCCCTCCGCTGCCTCGTGCTCTGTGCCCAGGTGCATGCTGGGATGTGGAGGAGGAACGGCTTCTCTCTCATCAACCAGGTGAGTCCAGACTTGCTGATCAATACTGACGGATCACGAGCAGACATGCACCTGTCAGTATAAATGTATTGTTTCCTGTTGTTGTTATTTCCTCTTGTTTTTTTTCCACTGTTGTTGTTGTTTACCTATTTCAGATCTATTATTATCACAATGTCAAGTGTAGAGTGGAGATGTTCGACAAAGACATCATCATGCTGCAGGTAAAACTGGATTCTACTGACTGATTCTATTGAGATTCTACTGACTGATTCTATTGAGATTCTACTGACTGATGTGTGTTTCTGTTGTGATGCAGGCGGGGGCGTCCATGATGGATCCAAACCACTTCCTGATGATCGTTATGAGTCGATTCGAACTGTTTCACATTTTCAGCTCCGCAGACGTCAGGAAGAGATACAGAGAGGCTAACAAGGTCAGTACTGACTACTGACTCTACTGACTCTCTACTGACCCTCTACTGACCCTCTACTGACTCTCTACTGACCCTCTACTGACCCTCTACTGGCACTCTACTGACCCTCTACTGACACTCTACTGACAGTCTAATGACCCTCTACTGACCGTCTACTGACACACTACTGACCCTCTACTGACACTCTGCTGACAGTCTAATGACCCTCTACTGACCCTCTACTGACCCTCTACTGACTCTACTGACACTCTACTGACAGTCTAATGACCCTCTACTGACCCTCTGCTGACCCTCTACTGACCCTCTACTGACACTCTACTGACAGTCTAATGACCCTCTACTGACCCTCTACTGACTCTACTGACACTCTACTGACACTCTACTGACCCTCTACTGACACTCTACTGACAGTCTAATGACACTCTACTGACACTCTACTGACTCTACTGACACTCTACTAACACTCTACTGACGCTCTACTGACTCTACTGACCTCTACTGACACTCTACTGACAGTCTAATGACCCTCTACTGACACTCTACTGACCCTCTACTGACACTCTACTGACAGTCTAATGACCCTCTACTGACCCTCTATTGACTCTACTGACTCTACTGACCCTCTACTGACACTCTACTGACTCTACTGACCCTCTACTGACACTCTACTGACACTCTACTGACACTCTACTGACACTCTACTGACTCTAATGACACTCTACTGACCCTCTACTGACTCTACTGACACTCTACTGACGCTCTACTGACTCTACTGACACTCTAGTGACCCTCTACTGACTCTCTACTGAGCCTCTACTGACACTCTACTGACTCTCTACTGACTCTACTGACTCTCTACTGAGCCTCTACTGACACTCTACAGACTCTCTACTGAGCCTCTACTGACACTCTACTGACTCTCTACTGACTCTACTGACTCTCTACTGACACTCTACAGACTCTCTAGTGACCCTTTACTGACTCTACTGAGCCTCTACTGACTCTCTACTGACTCTCTACTGACTCTACTGACTCTCTACTGAGCCTCTACTGACAATCTACAGACTCTCTACTGAGCCTCTACTGACGCTCTACTGACTCTACTGACGCTCTACTGACTCTACTGACGCTCTACTGACTCTACTGACGCTCTACTGACTCTACTGACACTCTACTGACTCTACTGACGCTCTACTGACTCTACTGACACTCTAGTGACCCTCTACTGACTCTCTACTGAGCCTCTACTGACACTCTACTGACTCTCTACTGAGCCTATACTGACACTCTACTGACTCTACTGAGCCTCTACTGACACTCTACTGAGCCTCTACTGACACTCTACTGACTCTACTGACGCTCTACTGACTCTACTGACGCTCTACTGACACTCTACTGACTCTACTGACGCTCTCCTGATTCTACTGACACTCTACTGACACTCTACTGACTTTACTGACACTCTACTGACGCTCTACTGATTCTACTGACACACTACTGTGTCCCACAGGACCTGGTCCAACAGAACACTCTGATTGAGGAGATGCTTCACCTCATCGCCATGGTAATTGGTGAGTCCGTCTGCTGTTTTTATCTAAAAAAAATTCACACTTAATTTGAAGAATCTAGAGGGGAGGTCCTACTGTCTGTGTGTGTGTGTGTGTGTGTGTGTGCGTGTGCGTGTGCGTGTGCGCGTGTGTGTGTGTGCGTGTGCGTGTGTGCCTGCTACAGGTGAGCGGTATGTTTCAGGTGTCGGACAGGTGGAGCCCTTCGATGAGGTCAGAAGAGAAATCATCCACCAGCTGTCAATCAGAGCGATGGCTCACAGTGAGCTGGTGAAGGCTCTACCTGAGAACGTGAGACACCTGTCTGCCTGCCTGTCTGTCTGTGTCAGTCAGTCTGTCTGTCTGCCTGCCTGCCTGTCTGTCTGTCTGTCCTTCTACCTGTTTCTCAGACTGTGTTTGTGTGTCCTCAGGGGAACAAGGAAACAGGTCTGGAGAGAGTCATCGACAGCGTAGCTTCTTTCAAGTCAGTCTGTTTTCTACAACACTTCGACCTTAAATACTCCTCCACCCTAACATCTGTCAGTCCACCTTAAATACTCCTCCACCCTAACATCTGTCAGTCCACCTTAAATACTCCTCCACCCTCACATCTGTCAGTCCACCTTAAATACTCCTCCACCCTAACATCTGTCAGTCCAAATTAAACAATGATTCACCCTCTCCCTGACTGCAGTAGTGACTGCAGTACTGTGTCATACTGACTGCATACTGTGTGTACTTGTACCTGTACAGGAAGCCAGGTGTGACGGGGCGTGGCCTGTATGAACTTCGCTCTGAGTGGAACAAACACTTCAACCTTTACTTCCATCACTACAGCAGAGCGGATCAGTCCAAGGTGAGTCCAGGGTGAGTGTGTACTCTGATTACTGTGTACTCTGATGTTGCTGATGCATGTTGTCATGGTAACTGTGCGGATGCTGTTTCAGGCTGAGGAGGCTCAGAGGAAGCTGAGGAGACAGAACGGAGAGGACACAGGTAAAAACACCTGTCTAAACATCCACAGGACCCACAGATCACCTGGTCACCACGGTAACCTGTGTGTGTGTGTGTGTGTGTGTGTGTGTGTGTGTGTGTGTGTGTGTGTGTGTGTTTGCAGCCCTGCCCCCTCCCCTCCCTCCCCCCCTCTGTCCCCTGTTCGGCAGCCTGGTGAACCTGCTGCAGTGTGACGTGCTGCTGGCAGTAGAGGGCGCTGTGCTACAGTGGGCCGTGGAGCCCAGCGGTGGGGGCTGGACCGAGTCCATGCTGCAGAGGGTGAGTGTGTACTCTATGTACTATGTACTCTGTGTACTGTGTAATCTGTGGGTCTGATTTACTGAAGGTTTGTGTGAGTAAAATCAGGTGCAAACTCTACACCACCCCCAAAAATGTGACCAAGCTGATCTACTAACGACGTGCAGCGAGGATTGCATCTTTCTAATGTGCAGTTTAACACACGTTGTCCATTCTGCATGTTTTCCTCCATCTTATGTAATATTGGACATTTCTACCTGAAGGAGTACAATACTGAGAGGAAACATGCAAATAGAACAATTTAGGTTAGGTTTGGTTAGATAGTTACTTTATTAATCCCCAAGGGGAAATTTTTTTCGCTACAGCAGCATACAGGAAGCAATAAGATAATAATAGAATAATAAAAAGCAATAAAATAGCAGTAAAAAATATTAAATATAAAATGCACAGTATATACAGTATATACACAGTACAGTATGTATCTATATATATATTATATACAAACAACCAAGAAACACAGTCAACAGTGTTATTGTTGTGTGATGGATTTTGCCAGAGGTGAGTTATTGTACAGTCTTATTGCTGTCGGCAGGAATGATCTCCTGTATCAGGAATGATCTCCTGTATCTGGAACGATCTCCTGTATCTGGAACGATCTCCTGTATCTGGAACGATCTCCTGTATCAGGAATGATCTCCTGTATCAGGAATGATCTCCTGTATCTGGAATGATCTCCTGTATCTGGAATGATCTCCTGTATCTGGAATGATCTCCTGTATCAGGAATGATCTCCTGTATCTGGAATGATCTCCTGTATCTGGAATGATCTCCTGTATCAGGAATGATCTCCTGTATCTGGAATGATCTCCTGTATCTGGAATGATCTCCTGTATCTGGAATGATCTCCTGTATCTGGAACGATCTCCTGTATCTGGAACGATCTCCTGTATCTGGAATGATCTCCTGTATCTGGAATGATCTCCTGTATCTGGAATGATCTCCTGTATCTGTCCTTGTGACAGCGGAGCTGAAGGAATCTTTTGGAGAAAGTGCTCCGCTGTCCCTGCAGCAGCGGAGCACTTTCTCACCCGCAATGATATTTACTGAACCTGGAAGTAGAAACAGGAGAAGTGATTGTTGTGTATTTTAGTACGACTGAAGGTTTTAATCAGATGGACATCAGGAGAAACGGCTGCTCTTATTGTGAAGGAGACGCAGGAAACCAGAGAATATGTAGAGAACGAGGTTTTACGATGGAGGCAAAAAAAATATTCTGACATGTCATTTGTCAGCGATGATATTTCTGAACTGAATAATGATTGAACCAAAAACAAGGAGGAGCCACGAAATACTAGCAATTAAAAAAACTTCTTACGACTCAGCATTTTCCTGCCTCTGGGTCATTCCACCTTATTGCTGCTTGGATCTCCCATCAGTCCCGTTATTTAGGTTTGCTGTCCCGGGTCCTGAATGTGTCGCTGTCCCGTACCTTTATTTGAGATCTTTGTAAATCCGGCCCTGTGTTTACTATGCGAGTTCTGTGTGTACTGTGTGTACTATGTGTGTACTGTGGGAGTAGTGTGCTATGGGAGTACTGTGTGTACTGTGTGTACTATGGGAGCTCTGTGTGTACTATGGGAGTACTGTGTGTACTATGTGTGTACTATGAGTACAGTGTGTACTCTGTGTGTACTCTGTGTACAGGTGCTCCACCTGGTGGGCATGTCTCTGCTGGAGGAGCAGCAGCAGCTGGAGAACAGCAGTGGAGACGATGACATCACCTTCAACTACACCGGCAAGATCACACGTCAGTACACACGTGTGTGTGCGTGTGTGTTTCTGTGAGGATGACATCATCATTGATGTGTGTGTTGTTGTTTGTTTATTGGTAAATTAATGTTCAGGTCCAGGTGAAGCTCCCAGTACTTCAGGAAGTGTCCTGGCTCTGCTGGAGAGTCTGCAGAACGCTCCTCACCTGGAGGTCCACAAGGACATGATCACCTGGATCCTCAAGGTACCGAGGACGACGTGACTCCTGTAGACGTGTTGATGCTCATTCACACTGTTGATGTTTGTTTGTTTGTTTGTTTGTTTGTTTGTGTACAGATGGTGTCAAACATCAAAACGATGAGAGAACGAACGTTGTCCAGCTCCACCATCACCATTAGCCAGAGGCGGGGCCTGGAGGAGGTGAGACATTCACACCACGTCCTGTTCATCTTTGTTTGTGACTGCGTCAGACAAACATCCAGCAGGAACAAACAAAGTGAGGAGTAATCGATGAATGGATGGACGGACGGACGATGGATGGATGGATGGACGGACGATGGATGGATGGATGGACGGACGGATGATGGATGGAAGGATGGATGGACGGACGGATGATGGATGGATGGATGGACGGACGGATGATGGATGGATGGACGGATGGATTGATGGATGATGGATGGATGGACGGACGGATGATGGATGGACGGACGGACGGATGATGGATGGATGGATGGATGATGGACGGACGGATGATGGATGGATGGACGGACGGATGGTTGGACGGATGATGGATGGATGGATGGACGGACGGATGGATGGATGGATTGATAGAATGATGGATTGATGGATGGATGGACGGACGGATGGAGGATGGATTGATGGATGGATGGACGGACGGATGGATGGAGGGTGGATGATGGATGATTGATGGATGGATGGATGATTGATGATGGATGGATGATTGATGGATGATGGATGGATGGATGATTGATGGATTGATGGATGGATGGATGATTGATGGATTGATGGAATGATGGATTGATGGATTGATGGGTGGTGCAGACGGTGAGAGACAAAGACAAGGCGGAGAGGAAGAGGAAGGCAGAGATGGCTCGGCTTCGGCGGGAGAAGATCATGGCTCAGATGTCTGAGATGCAGAAACATTTCATCAACGAGAACAAAGAACTGTTCCAGCAAAGTCTGGAGGAGCTGGAGGCGTCGACGTCTGCTGCTGCAGAACACAGGTGCACTGTACACACCTGTATACGCCTGTACACACCTGTACACACCTGTATACGCCTGTACACACCTGTATACGCCTGTATATACCTGTATACGCCTGTATACACATATGTAGACCTGTCTCTCCCCCTCTCCCCTCCAGTCCTCCCAGTTCGGAGCTCACCTGTATCTCTCAGGTGTGCGTTGGTCCCAGGAGGCTGGGCGGGGCTGAGCGCCGTCAGCTGGTGACCTGTATCTTGTGTCAGGAGGAGCAAGAGGTCAGAGGTCACGGCAGAGCTATGGTGCTCGCAGCGTTTGTCCAGAGGTCCACCGTTTTGTCCAAAAACCGCTGCCGCAACCTGCCTGATCCAGGTGGGCGGAGCTACACTCTGACATCACGCAGCCAGTCATCAGTCAGTGTCAATGATTGTTAATGGATGTGAATGTGTGTTTCAGAGCGCCACGAGCCTCTGTTCATGCACCCCGACCTCTCTCTGGGGATCCACACAGCCAGCTGTGGACACATCATGCACGCCGCCTGCTGGCAGAGGTAAGACACTGCAGCTGCATGCTGTCCAATTAGCAGCTCACAGGACTGGTCATAGATGACCACATGATGTGTGTGTGTATGTGTTCAGGTACTTTGAGGCGGTGCAGCTGAAGGAGCAGAGACGTCAGCAGCGTCTGAGAGGTCACACCAGCTACGACGTGGAGAACGGAGAGTTCCTGTGTCCTCTGTGTGAATGTCTGAGCAACACTGTGATCCCCCTGCTGCCACACACACACTCACCTGACCACAGGTACACACTCACCTGACCTCAGGTACACGCTCACCTGACCGCAGGTACACACTCACCTGACCGGAGGTACACGCTCACCTGACCGCAGGTACACGCTCACCTGACCGCAGGTACACACTCACCTGACCGCAGGTACACACTCACCTGACCGGAGGTACACGCTCACCTGACCGCAGGTACACGCTCACCTGACCGCAGGTACACACTCACCTGACCGGACGTACACGCTCACCTGACCGCAGGTACACGCTCACCTGACCGCAGGTACACACTCACCTGACCGGAGGTACACGCTCACCTGACCGCAGGTACACACTCACCTGACCTCAGGTACACACTCACCTGACCACAGGTACACACTCACCTGACCGGAGGTACACGCTCACCTGACCGCAGGTACACGCTCACCTGACCAGAGGTACACACTCACCTGACCGGAGGTACATGCTAACCCGTGTTCTCTGATCTCTCTATTCTTTTTCTCAGTTTTGACCTTCCCAGTCTAGAGGCGTGGCTTAAGACAACTAATCAACTGATGGTAGCACTACACTCGACCCACAGGAAGCAGTCTGACGGTTAGTCTCCTGTCAATCATGTAGTGGGAGGAGTCGCAGCAAGTCACGCCCGCCCAGCTCTGCGTGTTTTGTTGATGTGTTTTTTTATCTGTGTTCCAGGTGCAGCTGAGGGGGCGGAGCCTGTTGTTCCAGTAGGATTCAGAGTTGACTTCACTCCACAGTGAGTCAGCTGCTGTTTGGATTGATTTGATTAATAACCTGCTACAGCTGTCAGTGAATGTGATGATGATGTGTCGATGACGTCAGCAGTGATGTCACTGTGTCCCTTAGCAACCCGTTCTCCAGCAGCGTCAGCGAGATGATCACCACCTTCAGCATGTCCACCTACAAAGTGGGACTTAAAGTGAACCCCAACGAGCAGGACCCAAGAGTCCCGGTGCTGAGCTGGTCCACCTGCGCCTACACCATCCAGAGTATAGGTAAACACACACACACACACACCATCCAGAGTATAGGTAAACACACACACACACACACCATCCAGAGTATAGGTAAACACACACACACACACCATCCAGAGTATAGGTAAACACACACACACACACACACACACCATCCAGAGTATAGGTAAACACACACACACACACACCATCCAGAGTATAGGTAAACAAACACACACACACACACCATCCAGAGTATAGGTAAACAAACACACACACACACACCATCCAGAGTATAGGTAAACACACACACACACCATCCAGAGTATAGGTAAACAAACACACACACACACACCATCCAGAGTATAGGTAAACACACACACACACACACACACACACACACACACACACACACACACACACCACCCAGAGTATAGGTAAACACACACACACACACACACCATCCAGAGTATAGGTAAACACACACACACACACCATCCAGAGTATAGGTAAACACACACACACACACACCATCCAGAGTATAGGTAAACACACACACACACACACACACACCATCCAGAGTATAGGTAAACACACACACACACCATCCAGAGTATAGGTAAACAAACACACACACACACACCATCCAGAGTATAGGTAAACACACACACACACCATCCAGAGTATAGGTAAACAAACACACACACACACACCATCCAGAGTATAGGTAAACACACACACACACACACACACACACACACACACACACACACACACACACACACACCACCCAGAGTATAGGTAAACACACACACACACACACACACACACAGACACACACACACACACCATCCAGAGTATAGGTAAACACACACACACACACACACACACACACACACACACATCCAGAGTATAGGTAAACACACACACCATCCAGAGTATAGGTAAACACACACACACACACACACACCATCCAGAGTATAGGTAAACACACACACACACACACACACACACACACCGGACAGGTCAAAGCATGCTGACAGTGTTTTTGTTTTTGTTTTTTTTCAGAACGCCTCCTGATGGATGAGGAGAAGCCTTTGTTTGGAAGTTTGCCTTGCCGACAGGTAACACACCTGCTAACACACCTGGTAGCTGCTCTATAACAGGAAGCTGCTCTATAACAGGAAGCTGTTGTAGAACAGGGAGTGGCTCTATAACAGGAAGCTGCTCTATAACAGGAAGCTGCTCTATAACAGGAAGCTGCTCTATAACAGGAAGCTGTTCTAGAACAGGAAGCTGTTCTATAACAGGAAGCTGTTCTATAACAGGAAGCTGGTCTATAGCATGATGTTCAGTTTGGTGAACAATAATACCCAACAGACCATTGTTCTCCATTTAAACAAGCTCAATGTGTGTGTGTGTGTGTGTGTGTGTGTGTGTGTGTGTGTGTGTGTGTGTGTGTGTGTGTTGCAGGACGACTGCCTAAGTTCAGTTACCAGGTTCAGTTCAGCCTGTTGGACTGCAGCTCCACTTAAAACTGTTCACACTCACTTCATCAGGCTGCTTGCAGGTACACACACACACACACACACACACACACACACACACACACACACACACACACAGAGAGTGATGAACAGATGTAAATTGTATCATCAGCGTGTAATTAGCGTGTTTTGTGCTGCAGCTCTGGTTCCAGACTCTCAGGTTGAAAACACTCCGTGTATCCTCGACATCGACATGTTTCACCTGCTGGTGAGTTTAACCAGTTCATGTCTGGTTTATGTCCAGTTTAACCAGTTTAAGTTCAGTTTAATTGGTTTGAGATGAGGTTAACCAGTTCATGTCTGGGTTAAGTCCAGGTTAACCCCGTTCAACCAGTTTAAGTTGATTTTAACTGGTCCAGTTAACTTTGAGTGTCTCTGCAGGTTTACAGCGTGTTATCCTACAGTGCAGTTCACAGTCTGGACCAATCAGGACGGAGCGTGGCAGACTCAGGCCACCTCCACCTCCTTCACCTGGTTACTGTGGCTCACCTGGTCCAGATCCTGCTCACCTCCACCACAGGTGACACACACACACACACAAGTATATGTCTAGATGCCCCTCACCTGTCTGTCTGCCCTCACCTGTCTGTCTGCCCCTCACCTGTCTGTGTGCAGAGGAGGTGTGTATGGATCAGGACAGTAGAGGATCAGAGGAGGAGGAGCTCACCTGTCGGCTGTACGGCACCCTGAGGAAACACCTGGGCAGGTGATTATCAGATTATCAGTATTCCATTTTTGAAATCATCAATAAATATTTCAACATTTAACGATATTTTGTTTGTAAATAAACAGTTCTGTTTATTGATCAAAGCCACAGATCGATGTGATTAACCAACTTCTGTGTGTTTCTGTGTGTGTGTGTGTGTGTGTGTGTGTGTGTGTGTGTGTGTGTGTGTGTGTGTGTTGATCAGTGTGTTACCTGAAGTGTCCTCTGGGTGGCAGTTGTTGCGTTGTGTTAAATCCGGTGTGCTGCCGTTCCTCCGAGCTGCCGCCCTCTTCTTCCACCACCTGAACTCTACAGCGCCCCCCGCTGAGCTGCTGGGTGACAGCACGCACCTACACAACACAACAACACACATCAGACTGTCTGGACCTGTTGGAAATAAAATAAACACCCTGTGTGTGTGTGTGTGTGTGTGTGTGTGTGTGTGTGTGTGTGTGTGTAGTTACAGGTCTTGGTCAGTGGGAGGCGCTGTGCAGCTACCTCAGTCTGCCCACCAACCTGCTGCTGCTTCACCACAACCAACATACACTGCTGGAGCCACTGATACGCAGGTAACACACACACACACACACACACACACACACACACACACACACACACACACACACACACACACAGGGAATATGTTTTAACTTAACTTTGGTAACTGTGTGTGTGTGTGTGTGTGTGTGTGTGTGTGTGTGTGTGTGTGTGTGTGTGTGTTCAGGTGGTGTTGTCATCCAGGTGTGAGACAGACGCTGCAGGGGGGCGGAGTCATCATCAGGTTTCCCAGGGAGTCGAACCGACTGATCGAACTGCCAGAAGATTACAGCATCCTGATCAACCAGGCCTCCAGCTTCACGTCAGTACACAGTATACACACAGTATACACTCTGTATACACACAGTATACACTCTATACACACAGTATACATACAGTATACACACAGTATACACACAATATACGCTCAGTATACACACAATATACACAGTATACACAAAATATGCACACAATATATATACACTTTTCACAATATATACACACAATATACAGAACACACTACACACCAGAACCCTGCAGCTGTGTGTGTGAGTGTTACCTGTGCAGGTGTGTATGAACCTTGTGTTACCTGTGCAGGTGTCCCCGGTCCGGTGGGGATAAGTCTCGAGCTCCCACCCTCTGCCTGGTCTGCGGCTCCATGTTGTGCTCTCAGAGTTACTGCTGTCAGACGGAGGTGGACGGAGAGGACGTTGGAGCGTGCACCGCCCACACCTTTACCTGTGGAGCCGGCCTCGGCCTCTTCCTCAGGTAAGACACCTGGCACACTCGGTGGCCCCTCCCACTCTGTGTGGATTCACACTGTGGGCCGTGGGGCATCTGTTAATGAAGGGGGAGGCTCTGGATACACCTGCGAGCTTTGGGCCACCCTCACTTCTCTATAACAGAACCAACAGAACCAGGTGGGTGCAGGCGGACACTCAGGTGTGACACTAGCTTGTGAGAGGAAGAAGGGTTTATGGAATAAATAAGTCCCTCCCACATTTCTGTTACCTGATCAGATCCTCGTCTCTGAAACAGCACATGTACCTGATCAGATCCTCGTCTCTGAAACAGCACATGTACCTGATCAGATCCTCGTCTCTGAAACAGCACATGTAGCGTTCCTCAGGTGCAGCTGCTCGTCCACTCCTAAACACAAATGTTCATGAAAACAGAAAATATGTCTGCTCCAGGTGAGGCCCTGAACACCTGAGCACCTGGGCTTGATAAGCCCCTCCAACTGAAGGGGCAGTGCTTTAAAGAGACGTGTTGTGGTGGACCCTGTGTTAACCTCACCTGTTTGTAGCACACCTGTAGACTCTACTGTGTATCACATGTTCAGTTTATGAGACTTAACTTTGATGTGTGTCTGACGTGTGTGTGTGTGTGTGTGTGTGTGTGTGTGTGTGTGTGTGTGTGTGTGTGTGTGCGCAGGGTCAGAGAGAGTCAGGTGTTGTTTGTTGCAGGAAAGACTAAGGGGTGTTTCTATCCTCCTCCGTACCTCGATGACTACGGAGAAACCGACCAGGGCCTCAAGTACGTGTTGTTGATTGTTGTGTGTTTTCTTTGTTGTTTCTTTATTAGATTTTATGTTATTTGTGTTGTTTGTCGGTATAATTCTTTATTTTATTTTATTTTTTTTATTTTTTTTTGTCTATTTATTCATTGTTGTTATACTTTTACTATTTACTTTTATTGGTTTGTGTGGAGTTTTTGTTTTTGTTTTGTTTGGTTTGTTTATTTATTTGTTTCTGTCATTATTTCCATCCCCTTTTTCCAAAGAAGTTTGGAGGCTATGTAAAATGTAAATAAAAGCAGAGTCTGATGATTTGTAAATCATGTAAACTCATATTTAATTATAAACACACCAAAGACAACACATCAAATGTTGAAACAGACATTTTATTGTTTTATTAAATATCTTCTCATTGTAAATGTAATGTCAGCAGCACGTCTCTATAAAGTTATTCCAGGATCATGTTCACCACTGAGCTGCATCAACTCTTCTTTTAACAACACTCTGGAAACGTTGGGGAACTGAGGAGACCAGTTTCTGGAGTTTTGAAAGTGAAATGTGGTCCCATTCTTGCCTGATAGAGGATTTCAGCTGCTCAACAGTTCAGGGTCTCCTTTGTTGTATTGTTCATGTCCTGATGCTCCAGATGTTTTCAATGATTGACAGGTCTGGACTGCAGGAGGCCAGTTTATCAGCGGACTCTTCTACTAGAGAGCCATGCTGTTGGAATACGTGCAGAATGTGGTTGGACGTTATTCTGCTGAAATAAACAAGACCTTCCCTGAAAGAGACGTCTGGATGGCAGCATATGTTGCTCCAAAACCTGAATATATCATTCAGCAGTAATGCTTCCTTCCAGATGTTCAAGCTACCCATGCCATGTGCACTAATGCATCCTGTACCATCACAGATGCTGGCTTTAGAACTGAGCTGATAACAAGCTGGATGGTCCCTCTCCTCTTTAACCTGGAGGATGCAGCGTCCATGATTTCCAAACAGAATCTCAGATTGTGATCCATCAGACCTCAGGACAGTTGTCCACTTCACCTCAGTCCATCTTCAATGATCTCGGTCCAGAGAAGGTGGCGGTGTTTCTGGATCATGTTTCTATCTGGTTTCTTCTTTGGAGAGTTTTAACCTGCATTTGTGGACGCAGCGATGAACTGTTTTCACAGACGATGGTTTTCACAAGTGTTCCTGAGCCCATGCAGTGATTTCCACTCCAGAATAGTGTGTTTTTAATGCAGTTGTGAAGATCACCACCATCCACCCACAACCATTGATATGTTGTCTTTGGTCTGTTCCAATTCTGAGTTTGTAGTTTATTTATTTGTTTGTTTGTTGTAGGCAGGGGAACCCCCTCCACCTGTGTTTGTGTACAATTTATTTTGTTTATTTGTTTGTTTGTTGTAGGCGGGGGAACCCCCTCCACCTGTGTTTGGAGCGTTACAGGAAGATCGAGCGTCTCTGGCGACAGCACGGCGTCGCTGAGGTCATCGGTCACGCTCAGGAGGCCAATCAGACGCTGGTTGCCATTGACTGGCAGCACTTGTGATGTTAGCCTCGGCCACGCCCCCTTTACAGAGAGACAACCACTGACTGGCTCTCAGCCTTCAACCGCCCCCTCCTTGAACCAGTCAGCTTCCTGCAGACCCGTGCTGAACTCGGATCAACTTTCAGGGATTTTTTTCAAGCTGTTCGGCTCCTGACCTTCGACCTCTGACCCTCCCCATGTCTCAGTCCACCAATCAGAGAGAAGCAATAACACTGAAATCATCTGTGTTCCCGCCCACAGGGACAAAAACAGGACTTTGTGACGGTTTCTATTCAAACTGACCTGGTCGACTACCAAGAGTTTTAGTGTGTAACAGTCTGACGGGCATCTCCATGGCAACAGCAGTGCTGGGCAGTAACACATTATAGTAATGGGGTTACTGTGAGTACTCTGTAAAATAATGGGAGTACTCTCAGCGAATATTGAGTTCCACCTGCAAACACCTGCCTATCAATCGAACAATCAGATGACAGATCCAATTACATGATCAGTGTCAGTCGTCTGATGACGATCAATAATCTGTCACTTTATTGTTAATGAACCAACATAGACATATAGACAACGTACAGGGGTCCCTGTAGACCGGGGCCACACTCGAGGCTCTGGTTCTTTTTCAATCTAGTGACTGATCAATCGATTGATTGATTGACAGGTCGATGGCTGCAGCTTGGACTTTACAGTCTCCATGGCGACAGAGTTAATTCTGAAATTGTGTCTTATTGAGCTCCAGCTGAGTATTGATCAGTAAAAACATATCCGAACTGCGTATTGATCAGGAACATCATTGGTTTAGTTTGTTTTATTTAAAGAGGTGATTGGGGGTTTGCAGTGAGATGTCACTTCCTGTTTTATGTTTTCATATTTTATTTCAACGTCAGACTCAGTCTTAGTTTTGATGATCAGCTGATCGCCTCCGCAGCATGTTGCCTCGTCACCGCGTCATTGATCACGTGACCTGTTAATATGTGAATTCTTGTATAAATGACGACATGTACCATATTGTAAAAGAAGAAAACCACTAAAATCTTGGAAGGACTTCATTGTTCTGTGATCGATCAATTTATCAGGAATCAATCAGCAAATGTCATCATGACTTATTGATCATTGAGCAACGATCTGCTGATGATTCGTCTCCTTTTTCTGACACTACAGCCCGACCTCGTAGTTCTGACTTCCTGTCACAGTTCAAGGTTCTAGGGTTATTGGGATCAATACTGATCTGGATACCTCTGGACCTACAGGGTTCTGGTCTCTGGTCTCTGGACCTCCAGGGTTCTGGTCTCTAACCCTCCAACAGTTTATTCTCTCTCTGCTCTCCTCTCTCTCCAGCCAGCCAAGGCAGATGTTCTCCACCTCTGGTTCTGGTTCTGTTGGAGTTTTTCCTTCCAGCTGTTGCTCATGTTGAACTGTTGAATTGTTGTGTTCCTCTCTGAGGTTTGGAGGTTCCGTTCTGAGGTTCTGTGTGAGGTTCTGTGGTTCTGTTTGAGGTTCTGTGTGAAGTTCTGAGGTTCTGGCAGCAGGTGAACTGTGACAGCTGCAGGAGGAAGCTGCTGCTTAACATCAAACCAATTAGCAGTAATTGGCGGATTAGAGTGGCGCTGATCCGCTGTAACGAGATCAAAGTTGCTGGAAGGGTTGGATGACGTCTTACAGCTCGCGCACATTCACACCTCGACACGAACAGAACCGGAGCGGCCCGCCGGCTCCAGGAGACCCGCTGCCCCCCTCTGCCCACCACGCTATGGACCTGCAGATCGCCACTATGGATGTGAAGCCTGCGTTCAGTTCTGCTTCTTTCTGGACCGGATCAAAACTGTGAAACTGGTTTTAGGTTGTTGGACTCAAGAGGAAGCGGTTGGTGATACCTGACGTCCGGCTCCTGATCCTTCCTGCTCCTATTAGCTCCTTCCTGCTCCTTCCTGCTCCTTCTAGCTCCTTCCTGCTCCTACTAGCTCTTTCCTGCTCCTACTAGCTCCTTCCTCTCCTCTCCTCTCCTCACCGTTTCACCATGCCGATCATGCAGCTGAAGTTCAACCTGCAGAAGCGGGTGAAGCTGGCTCAGGGTCTGTGGATGCTCTACTGGCTGTCGGTGGTCATGGGCATCTCCATCTTCAGCCTCGGCATCTTCTTCAAGATCGAGCTGCGGAAGCGGAGCGAGATGATGGACAACGACGAGAGCCACCTGGTGCCCAACCTGCTGATCCTGGTGGGGCTGCTGGCCTGCGGGGTCAACGGCTTCGGAGGGAAAGTGTGCCACGATTCTCTGGACCCGATGAAGTTCTCCAAGTGGAAGCCGATGCTGAAGATGTACCTGCTGCTGTGCTGTGGCTTCAACGTGCTGCTGCTGCTGCTGGTGCTGCTCTGCTTCCTCATGCAGTTCGCCATGTACCTGACGTTGGCCGAGGGCCTGAAGAACAGCATCAAGTTCTACAAGGACACGGACACACCGGGCCGCTGCTTCATGAAGAGGACGCTGGACTTGACGCAGATCGAGTTCCGCTGCTGCGGCAACAACAACTTCAGGGACTGGTTTGAGGTGCAGTGGATCAGCAACCGCTACCTGGACATGAGCAACGACGAGGTCAAAGAGTGAGTACCGAACCCCCGACCCAACCCAACCCGCTGCGCTCAGACAGGAAGCAGCTCGGTGCCGCTGGTCCATTATTGACTGTTGGTCCAATCAAACATCTGAAGACCTCACTTGTTCTGATTTGATTAAATATTGATCTGTAAACATCAGTGAGGCTTCTAAGTTGTTGATTTCTGTTGGATGAACACAAATGTGGACAAACAGAAACTGAAGTCTGATTGATTGAACTGAAAACATCGGTCACCTTTTATTCCCAAGTCAGAGCTCACAGCCGGTGGTTTCAGCTGAACCACCGGTTACCGTTCAGATAGTCGGTGGTTTTCAGGGAAACGTTCAGGTAGTTGGTGGTTTTCATTACATTACATTCATTACATTTCATTTAGCTGACGTTTTTATCCAAAGCGACTTACAACACACCGATGGTTCACTATCGGGAGCAATTTTAAGGTTCAGTGTCTTGCTCAAGGACACTTAGGCATGTGGACAGGAGGAGCTGGGGATTGAACCACCAACCAGGTTTTCAAGTCAACGTTCGGTCGGTTGGTGGTTTTCAGGTCAATGTTTGGTCGGTGGTTTTCAGGTCAACGTTCGGTCAGTCGGTGGTTTTCAGGTCAACGTTCGGTCGATGGTTTTCAGGTCAACGTTCAGGTAGTCGGTGGTTTTCAGGTCAACGTTCGGTCAGTCGGTGGTTTTCAGTGAACGTTCGGTCAGTCGGTGGTTTTCAGTGAATGTTTAGATAGTCGGTTGGTTTTCAGTGAACGTTTAGATAGTCGGTGGTTTTCAAGTCAACGTTCGGTCGGTTGGTGGTTTTCAAGTCAACGTTCGGTCGGTTGGTCGGTGGTTTTCAAGTCAGCGTTCGGTCGGTTGGTGGTTTTCAGGTCAACGTTCGGTCAGTCGGTGGTTTTCAGTGAACGTTTAGATAGTCGGTGGTTTTCAGGGAAACGTTCAGGTAGTTGGTGGTTTTCAAGTCAACGTTCGGTCGGTCGGTGGTTTTCAGTGAACGTTTGGTCGGTGGTTTTCAGGTCAACGTTTGGTCGGTGGTTTTCAGGTCAACTTTCGGTCAGTCGGTGGTTTTCAGGTCAACATTCAGGTAGTTGGTGGTTTTCAAGTCAACGTTCGGTCGGTTGGTGGTTTTCAGGTCAACGTTCGGTCAGTTGGTGGTTTTCAGGTCAACGTTCGGTCAGTCGGTGGTTTTCAGGTCAACGTTCGGTCGGTTGGTGGTTTTCAGGTCAACGTTCGGTCGGTTGGTGGTTTTCAGGTCAACGTTCGGTCGGTTGGTGGTTTTCAGGTCAACGTTCGGTCAGTCGGTGGTTTTCAGGGAACGTTTAGATAGTCGGTGGTTTTCAGGGAACGTTTAGATAGTCGATGGTTTTCAGGGAAACGTTCAGGTAGTTGGTGGTTTTCAAGTCAACGTTCGGTTGGTTGGTGGTTTTCAGGTCAACGTTCAGTTGGTGGTTTTCAGGTCAACGTTCGGTCAGTCGGTGGTTTTCAGTGAACGTTTAGATAGTCGGTGGTTTTCAGGTCAACATTCGGTCGGTGGTTTTCAGGTCAACGTTCGGTCAGTCGGTGGTTTTCAGTGAAACGTTCAGGTAGTTGGTGGTTTTCAAGTCAACGTTCGGTCGGTCGGTGATTTTCAGTGAACGTTTAGATAGTCGGTGGTTTTCAGGGAAACGTTCGGTCGGTGGTTTTCAGGTAAATGTTTGATCGGTGGTTTTTAGGGAAACGTTCAGTTGGTGGTTTTCAGGGAAACGTTCAGGTAATCGGTGGTATTCAGGTCAACGTTCGGTCAGTCGGTGGTTTTCAGGGAAACGTTCGGTCGGTCGGTGGTTTTCAGGTAATCGGTCGGTCGGTGGTTTTCAGGTAAACGCTCAGGTAGTAGGTGGTTTTCCGGGAAACGTTCAGGTAGTCGGTGGTTTTCAGGTCAAGGAAACGTTCAGTCGGTGGTTTTCAGGTCAACGTTCGGTCAATCGGTGGTTTTCAGGTCAACATTTGGTCGGTGGTTTTCAGGTCAACGTTCAGTCGGTGGCTTTCAGGTCAACGTTCGTTCGGTGGTTTTCAAGTAAAGGTTCAGGTAGTCGGTTTTCAGGTCAATGTTTGGTCGATGGTTTTCAGGGAAACATTCAGGTAGTCGGTGGTTTTCAGGTCAACGTTCGGTCGGTCGGTGTTTTTCAGGGAAACATTCGGTCGGTCGGTGGTTTTCAGGTAATCGGTCAGTCGGTGGTTTTCAGGTAAACGCTCAGGTAGTAGGTGGTTTTCAGGTCAACGTTCGGTCGGTGGTTTTCAGGGAAACGTTCAGGTAGTCGGTGGTTTTCAGGGAAACGTTCAGTCGGTCGGTGGTTTTCAGGTAATCGGTCGGTCGGTGGTTTTCAGGTGAACGCTCAGGTAGTTGGTGGTTTTCAGGTCAACGTTTGGTCGGTGGTTTTCAGGTCAACGTTCAGTCGGTGGTTTTCAGGTCAACGTTCGTTCGGTGGTTTTCAGGTAAACGTTCAGGTAGTTGGTGGTTTTCAGGTCAACGTTCGGTCAATCGGTGGTTTTCAGGTCAACATTTGGTCGGTGGTTTTCAGGTCAACGTTCAGTCGGTGGTTTTCAGGTCAACGTTCGTTCGGTGGTTTTCAGGTAAACGTTCAGGTAGTTGGTGGTTTTCAGGTCAACGTTCGGTCGGTCGGTGGTTTTCAGGGAAACGTTTGGTCGGTCGATGGTTTTCAAGTAAACGTTCAGGTAGTCAGTTTTCAGGTCAATGTTTGGTCATTGGTTTTCAGGGAAACGTTCAGGTAGTCGGTGGTTTTCAGGTCAACGTTCGGTCAGTCGGTGGTTTTCAGGGAAACGTTCGGTCGGTTGGTGGTTTTCAGGTAATCGGTCGGTCTGTGGTTTTCAGGTAAAAGCTCCGGTAGTAGGTGGTTTTCAGGGAAACGTTCAGGTAGTAGGTGGTTTTCAGGGAAACGTTCAGGTAGTCGGTGGTTTTCAGGTCAACGTTCGGTCGGTGGTTTTCAGGGAAACGTTCAGGTAGTCGGTGGTTTTCAGGTCAAAGTTCGGTCAGTTGGTGTTTTTCAGGTAAACGTTCGGTCGGTGGTTTTCAGGTCAAAGTTCAGTTGGTGGTTTTCAGGTCAACATTCGGTCAGTGGTTTTCAGGTCAACGTTCAGTTGGTGGTTTTCAGGTCAATGTTCAGATAGTCGGTGGTTTTCAGGGAAACGTTCAGTCGGTGGTTTTCAGGTCAAGGAAAGGTTCAGTCAGTGGTTTTCAGGTCAACGTTCGGTCAATCGGTGGTTTTCAGGTCAACATTTGGTCGGTGGTTTTCAGGTCAACATTCGGTCGGTTGGTGGTTTTCAGGTAAACATTGGGTCGGTAACAGCTCAGCCGAGGATCAATGAGGATTTAAGGAGCTAGAAGAACTTTCTAAGACAGTAATCTGTCAGACCTGAAGTGACAAGGTGAAACCACACAGACACATTTTGTCGAACACGCATCTGCTCTTTATGTTAATGTCATGTATGTTCAGTGGTCATGTAAGTTCAGTGGTCATGTATGATGGTCATCTACGTTCAGTGGTCATGTATGTTCAGTGGTCATGTAAGTTCAGCGGACATGTATGTTCAGTGGTCATTTATGTTGGTTGTCATCTATGTTCAGTGGTCATGTATATTCAATGGTCATGTATGATGGTGGTCATGTATGTTCAGTGATAAACGCCTCTGAAGCGGTTGGCGTGTTCACCTCGGTTTTCTGTGTTAATGCGTTTGAGATAATGTTGCTTCCCGCTCTTCCACGATCCAATTTTAGCCATAAGCCCCGCTCCCTCACTCAAACTGTCAATCACTCACAGGCCCCGCCCCTCAGAGGGTCAAAAGGTGATAGAGACTCTTCAGACTGATTTAGTTTTTAATGATCAGTTATCAGCGCCCCTGCAGGTCAAACTGCTGCTCAGCCTCAAACTGTGAGGGGGTCTCTGGGGATCTCCAAGGGGGGCCTCCAGGGGGTATTGGGGCCCGACCCTGGCCGAGTGTCTGACCTCTGACTGTCTTCGTCCTGCAGTCGTGTCCTCAGTAACGTGGAGCAGAAGTACCTGATGGACAGCGTCCCATTCAGCTGCTGTAACCCTGGCTCTCCGCGGCCCTGCATCCAGCACCACCTGACCAATAACTCCGCCCACTACGACTACGACCACCGCACCGAGGAGCTCAACATCTGGGTCCGGGGCTGCCGCGAGGCCCTCTTCTCCTACTACAGCAGCATGATGAACAGCATCGGAGCGCTCGTAATCTTCACCATCATCCTAGAGGTAAGAGCCCGCTCATATGACTCTTCAGCCAATCAGCAGCCACCCTGGGACTCTTAAAGAAACAGTTCACCATTCAGTGAAACGCTCTGCAGCTGGTTAGCTTAGCAACAAACGGAAGAAACAGCTAGGATGGGTGTGTGCCGAGAGGAGGAGGTGGTCACGTATGTTTGACCCGACCGATGAAGATGGTCACGTATGTTGAAACCGACCGATGATGTTCACGTATGTTTAACCCGACCGATGAAGATGATCACGTATGCTTAACCAGACCAATGAAGATATTCACGTTTGTTGAAACTGACAGATGATGTTCCAGTATGTTGAAACCGACCGATGATGTTCACGTATGTTTAACCAGACCGATGATGGTCACGTATGTTGAAACCTACCAATGAAGATGGTCACGTATGTTTAAACCAACCGCTGAAGATGGTCACGTATGTTTAACCCGACCGATGAAGATGATCACGTATGCTTAACCAGACCAATGAAGATATTCACGTTTGTTGAAACTGACAGATGATGTTCCAGTATGTTGAAACCGACCGATGATGTTCACGTATGTTTAACCAGACCGATGATGGTCACGTATGTTGAAACCTACCAATGAAGATGGTCACGTATGTTTAAACCAACCGCTGAAGATGGTCACGTATGTTGAAACCGACCGATGAAGATGGTCACGTATGTTTAAACCGACCGATGATGTTCACGTATGTTTAAACCGACCGATGAAGATGTTCACGTATGTTTAAACCGACCGATGAAGATGGTCATATATGTTGAAACCTACCAATGAAGATGGTCACATATGTTTAAACCGACCGCTGAAGATGGTCACGTATGTTGAAACCGACTGATGAAGATGGTCACGTATGTTGAAACCTACCAATGAAGATGGTCACGTATGTTTAAACCGACCGCTGAAGATGTTCACGTATGTTGAAACCGACCGATGAAGATGGTCACGTATGTTTAAACCGACCGCTGAAGATGTTCACGCATGTTTAACCGACCGATGAAGATGTTCACGTATGTTGAAACCGACCGATGATGTTCACGTATGTTTAACCAGACCGATGAAGATGATCACGTATGCTTAACCAGACCAATGAAGATATTCACGTTTGTTGAAACTGACAGATGATGTTCCAGTATGTTGAAACCGACCGATGATGTTCACGTATGTTTAACCAGACCGATGATGGTCACGTATGTTGAAACCTACCAATGAAGATGGTCACGTATGTTTAAACCAACCGCTGAAGATGGTCACGTATGTTGAAACCGACCGATGAAGATGGTCACGTATGTTTAAACCGACCGATGATGTTCACGTATGTTTAAACCGACCGATGAAGATGTTCACGTATGTTTAAACCAACCGATGAAGATGGTCATATATGTTGAAACCTACCAATGAAGATGGTCACATATGTTTAAACCGACCGCTGAAGATGGTCACGTATGTTGAAACCGACCGATGAAGATGGTCACGTATGTTGAAACCTACCAATGAAGATGGTCACGTATGTTTAAACCGACCGCTGAAGATGTTCACGTATGTTGAAACCGACCGATGAAGATGGTCACGTATGTTTAAACCGACCGCTGAAGATGTTCACGCATGTTTAACCGACCGATGAAGATGTTCACGTATGTTGAAACCGACCGATGATGTTCACGTATGTTTAACCAGACCGATGAAGATGATCACGTATGCTTAACCAGACCAATGAAGATATTCACGTTTGTTGAAACTGACAGATGATGTTCCAGTATGTTGAAACCGACCGATGATGTTCACGTATGTTTAACCAGACCGATGATGGTCACGTATGTTGAAACCTACCAATGAAGATGGTCACGTATGTTTAAACCAACCGCTGAAGATGGTCACGTATGTTGAAACCGACCGATGAAGATGGTCACGTATGTTTAAACCGACCGATGATGTTCACGTATGTTTAAACCGACCGATGAAGATGTTCACGTATGTTTAAACCGACCGATGAAGATGGTCATATATGTTGAAACCTACCAATGAAGATGGTCACATATGTTTAAACCGACCGCTGAAGATGGTCACGTATGTTGAAACCGACCGATGAAGATGGTCACGTATGTTGAAACCTACCAATGAAGATGGTCACGTATGTTTAAACCGACCGCTGAAGATGTTCACGTATGTTGAAACCGACCGATGAAGATGGTCACGTATGTTTAAACCGACCGCTGAAGATGTTCACGCATGTTTAACCGACCGATGATGTTCACGTATGTTTAAACCGACCGATGAAGATGGTCACATATGTTTAAACCGACCGATGAAGATGTTCGCGTATGTTTAAACCGACCGATGAAGATGGTCACGTATGTTTAAACCGACCGATGAAGATGTTCACGTATGTTTAAACCGACCGATGAAGATGCTCACGTATGTTTAAACCGACCGATGAAGATGGTCACGTATGTTTAAACCGACCGATGAAGATGTTCGCGTATGTTTAAACCGACCGATGAAGATGCTCACGTATGTTTAAACCGACCGATGAAGATGGTCACGTATGTTTAAACCGACCGATGAAGATGCTCACGTATGTTTAAACCGACCGATGAAGATGCTCACGTATGTTTAAACCGACCGATGAAGATGGTCACGTATGTTTAAACCGACCGATGAAGATGTTCACGTATGTTTAAACCGACCGATGAAGATGTTCACGTATGTTTAAACCGACCGATGAAGATGGTCACTTATGTTTAAACCGACCGATGAAGATGGTCACGTATGTTTAAACCGACCGATGAAGATGGTCACGTATGTTGAAACCGACCGATGTTCACGTATGTTGAAACCGACCGATGATGTTCACGTATGTTGAAACCGACCGATGAAGTTGCTCACGTATGTTGAAACCGACCGATGAAGTTGCTCACGTATGTTGAAACCGACCAATGATGTTCACGTATGTTGAAACCGACCAATGAAGATGTTCACGTATGTTGAAACCGCGGGTTTAATACCCAACCTTCAGTCAGCAGCCAAATAGACGACAGCCTGACAGAACCTTGGACCCTCACTACATGTACCTGTGCACCTGGAGACTGTGGAGCTCTCTGATTGGACCAGAGGGCCCTGTGGGCAGGGCTGCCGACAGCTTTGGATGACTTTTATTGAAAAACAAGAAAGCACATTGATCCTGTTAAAAGGACTTAATAAATGTGGAACCAGGTGGAACATGACGGTTCCTGTGACGAGCTGCTCGTTGAGGTGAACGCAGGATTAGTCGTGTTCCTAATCTTCTGATTTAGATAATCAGAGCAGCAACAAACTCCAGGTTAAACACATAATTGATTATCAGGTGATTAGCATTAGCGCTGATCAAAGCGGACGGCTGCTGCATCACGAAGAACCCGACGGACAGCAGCTCACAAGGTTCTGCTGATGTACTGATCCGTTCACTTCATTCATACAGAACGGGAATCACACAGTCAAGTTCTGACAGAAAAACAACAGAACCTTTGGAACGTCATAGAGAAGAACCAACAGAACCTTTAGAACGTAACAGAGAAGAACCAACAGAACCTTTAGAACGTCACAGAGAAGAATCAACAGAACCTTTAGAACGTCACAGGGAGGAACCAACAGAACCTTTAGAACGTCACAGAGAGGAACCAACAGTTCAACATGAGCAACAGCTGGAAGGAAAAACTCCCTTTCACAGGAAGAACCCTCTAACAGAACCAGAACCAGAGGAGGAGAACATTCGTTTACAGAACCAGAACCAGAGGTGGAGAACATCTGTTAACAGAACCAGAACCAAACAGAACTAGAACCAGAGGTGGAGAACATCTGTTAACAGAACCAGAAGTGGAGAACATCTAACAGAACCAGGGGTGGAGAACATCTGACCGGCTGGAGAGCAGAGAGAGAAACTGTTGGAGGGTCAGAACCACAGACCAGAACCATGGAGGTCCAGAGAAAGGTGCAGGGAGAGGAGCAGTGCATGATGGGAGATCTCCCAGCAGGTCCAGGGTCATCTGAGTAGCTCGTGTGAATGTACACAGAGTTCCTATTACACAGAGTTCCTATTACAAACAGTTCCGATAACAGAGTTCCTATGACACCTAGTTCCTACAACAGAGTTCCCACAGCACAGAGTTCCTATTACAGAGTTCCCACAGCAGAGTTCCTACTACGCAGAGTTCCTAATACGCAGAGGTCCTACTACACAGAGTTCTTAATACGCAGAGGTCCTACTACGCAGAGTTCCTAATACCCAGTGTTCCTACAAAACAGAGTTCCTATAACAGAGTTCCCACAGCACAGAGTTCCTACTACGCAGAGTTCCTATTCCACAGAGTTCCCACAGCACAGAGTTCCTACAACACCTAGTTCCTATAACAGAGTTCCTATAACACAGAGTTCCTATGACACAGAGTTCCTTTTACACAGATTTACAACGGGGTCCTACAGACTGGATCTGGTGGGCTGATTGGTCCTGCAGGGCTCCGTGACTCCTGCTGCTGTGACTAAGGGCTCGTCCGTGATTGGCTGCTGAGGCGGCAGTGTGCTAAACTGCGAGGGTCGGTCGGGCTCACTGCGGATCAGGAACTATTCTGGGGTTAATCCACTGCAGCAGCAGCAGCAGCAGGTTGCATTCTGGGAAGATCACAAGGAGTTTCAATCTGGGTCAGAACAACAGCTTTGACCTGACCAAGGATTTAAAACCAACATCCTGGTCTCAATCAGCACACCTGAGCATTACTTGGGCTCCATCCCTGCTCTCGGAGGGCCATCTGATTGGCTCCTGCACAATGTGGGGAGGGGCGGAGGGGCGGGGTGTATTTGAAGGAGAACAAGCAGCTGCAAACATCAGTGTTCTCATCACAGAACATATAACATTAGTTAAGAAATGTCCACTCCGTGCCTGACACCTAATAAAATAAAACCCTGACTCCTTCTAACAAAATAAAAGCATGACTCCTCCTAACAAAATAACAGCTTGACTCCTCCTAACAAAATACAAGCCTGACACCTCCTAACAAAATTAAAGCATGACACCTCCTAACAAAATAAATGCCTGATACCTCCTGACTCCTCCTAACAAAATAAAAGCCTGACACCTCCTAACAAAATAAAAGTCTGATTTCTCCTAACAAAATAAAAGCCTGACATGTAAATGACTCCAGCAGCTGTTGGACACACTCCGAGATCCTCGCAGAAAAAGAGCTCTCACTCTCACAGACATTTAACCGACTCACTGTTTGAAACCGCCCCTGCTGTGATGTAACATGATACGTGTGTTTGTGTGTCAGTCGGTAGACATGGCGGGGCTGAAGTACCTCATCACAGCTCTGGATACGATGGCGGACCCGGAGAACCCAGAGTGTGAGAGCGAGGGCTGGCTGCTGGAGAAGGGCGTGAAGGAGACGTTCGACGAGCTGCTCACCAAGATCAAGACTCTGGGGCAGGCCAACCAGGTGGAGGAGGGCGGGGAAGCAGAGGCCGCCACCTGAGCCCCGCCCACCAACAAGGACTGAGGTGTCCCCCTCCCCTCACTCCCTCCCCCACTCAACCACCACCTCTCCCCCTGATAACAGGGAGACAGAGAGGAGAGGTCGTCTCCATGTTCTGTACATACGCCATCGTACACACACACACGCACGCACACAGACACACACACAAAGACACACACTCGTTCAAAGTGAACAAATCAGTGATTGTTGTTCTGTAAATATGTTGAACAGAGTTTATTTTTAAACAGGAAACAAAAGCCTGCTGCTGTAAATAAAGCATTAATGCTTCCTGTCACATGACCGTCCGACGCTATGACACACCAGCCAGCAGCTGACATCACGTCCGAGTGTTGCAGCTCCACAGTGTGAGCAGCAGGGAGCGCTGTTAATGTCCAGACATCACGTATTGATTGGGCTCTGGTCTTCACATCGCTGTCCTAACTTTCACCTGGTTGGTTGGCATGGAAACAGATGGCCAAACATTAAAAAAGACAGGAGCTCAATGCTGCCCCCTCTGACAGCAGCCTGACAATATAGAGGAACATACGCACTTACCTGTATGGACACCCGTCTACACACCTGTGTGTACACACCTGTACTCACAGGTATATACAAAAGTATACACAGGTATGTATAGAGGTATATACAGGTGTATATACTCATATAAAGACAGGTATATATACATGTACATAAAGGTAAATACAGAGGTGTAAAAACAGGTAAATATAGGTGTAAATACAGGAGTGTATGCAGGTGTATATATAGGTGTGTATATATAGGTGTATATATAGGTGTAAATACAGGTACATACAGGAAGAATTTCACTCGGCCGTCGTCTTTTTAACTTGATTTTTTTATGAGCTTCTAACGTCAAACCTGCTTTCTCATGTCGTGAATTTAAACTGAGCTGAATTAAAGATCGCAGCTAGCAGAGAGAGCTAACAGTGAAGCTAACACCTGCAGACAGAGGGCTCAGCCTGACGGACTGCGCTCAGGGAAAATCTCTCACTGGCCATCTGGTTTCCTGTCAGCGACGCTGCTTCAGACTGAAACAGGAGCCAAACAGAGTGCTGCTCTGCACCCACTTAGATCAGCTGTGTAGTTTACTGTCGTCATGTTTGTATGTGTCTGTGTGTCTTTTCTTTGGGAAGTTGTGATGTTTTCAGTCAGTTGTTGTGGGTTGGTTGGAGCTTGTAGTCGCTCCGCTGTGTACGATAAAACCTATAAAGAGATCGTGACTGACACCAAACTGTCTGACTGTATTTTTTAAAACTCTTCAACAGGAAACCAACTCGCCTACATTCAAACATTCATTTTGTAGCTTGTTGTTGTTGTCAGCAGCAGACAATGTTCTGTGTTGTCGTCACGTGAGCTCGTTCATATCTGAACTTAAAGGACTTTAACATGTTGATGAATGAATGAGTGCAACGAAGACACCACATCTGTGTTTCCCAGAGTTTAATACACTTTGAACTGATGATCCCAAAGTGTTTCAGAGTGGTCATTTTGTTTTACAGCGAGCAGGTTGTTACAGCACATAATCAAAGCTAATCAGCTCAGAGGAACAGATTAACTCTAATGAAGTCAAGGATAGCGGCTATGACGCAGGGAGGAAGGTGTGGGGGGTGGAGGGGTGTCGAGGTCATTTAAAGGACAAGTTCACTATTTGAGAAGAAGCCCACCTTCTCAAATGTTTGTGTTTGTTTTGTGTTTCTGTCATTGAATTCCTCGTTGCAGAAACAAGTTAAACTGAAACTCTCGTCAAAGATCTGACGGTCTCTGGTTTCACCTCCATCTGGTCACAGGTAAGAGGACGCATCACGGTAGAAAGTGAACAGGACAAATAATGAATGTGAAAAACAGAGTGTCTCCTTTGAAGACAGTTTGTCAAACAGAAAGTCAATAAAGTTTTTTGTTTGAACTGTTTGTAAAGATGAAGATCCGCTCAGAGGTCAGAGGTTAAAGCTGAGGAGGAGATTTACAGTGATCCTGTTAACACAGCACGCAACACACGTTTACATGAGGGTGTGTGTGTGCGGTGGGGGGGTTACATTAAGTAACTAACGGGATCTTTTTAAGTTATTTTGTAAGAATAAAAAAACGGAAATGTCTGAAACAATGTGATGATGAAAACTGATGTCATTACAGTTATGAAACACCAGATTCTGAACCATCAAGTTAGCTCCTCAGACAGGCAGACTCTCCCCTCCTGGACCAACAACTGTCAGACCAGAACCCAAGCCAGAACCAGAACCCAGGAAAAAAAAGGTTGAATTAGTGTGGTGCTGAAGGTGTGGAGGTGAATCAGCATGTCAGATGAGACGACAGTCCAGCAGACATCAGCTCTAGTCCTGGATGATTGTAGTTCTGGTCCATCAGCTCTAGTCCTGAATGATTGTAGTTCTGGTAGTTCTGGTCCATCAGCTCTAGTCCTGAATGATTGTAGTTCTGGTAGTTCTGGTCCATCAGCTCTAGTCCTGGATGATTGTAGTTCTGGTCCATCAGCTCTAGTCCTGAATGATTGTAGTTCTGGTAGTTCTGGTCCATCAGCTCTAGTCCTGGATGATTGTAGTTCTGGTCCATCAGCTCTAGTCCTGGATGATTGTAGTTCTGGTCCATCAGCTCTGGTCCTGGATGATTGTAGTTCTGGTCCATCAGCTCTAGCCCTGGATGACAGTGGCAGATTGTCAGTCAGTTTTGGGGTGAGCTGATTGGTTAAAATTGACCAGAGGTTGACGCCCAGTCGGATGGAACAACTATTCAGTTCCCTCTCTCGAATAGTTTCTGTTCTTTCTTTTGCAGATGTCCCATCATGGAGCGGCATGTCTCTGCTCTGATTCTCCACCAATAGTTCATGTCTTCTATCTCTATGCTGTCCTTTTCTCTCTCTGCTCTCCTCTCACCTCCAAGTGGTCGAAGCGGATGTTCTCCACCTCTGAGCCTGGTTCTGTCAGAGGTCTCTTCCTGTTAAAAGGGAGTTACATTTTTTTTTTAATTTAACTTTAAATTAGACACATGAAGAGAAACCTGCTGATGTTCTGTTTCTTCCAGCAGAGGGAGCCGTTACACAGAATAAGATATTTTGTTGTTTCTGTCTTTGATGTAAAGTGAAAAATGAAATTACACTGAAGTGGATTAGATGTTAAATTTGTGTGGATGATCTGAGGAGGAGGAGGAGAAGGATGAAGAACACTGAGGGGGTTTCTGTTGCTCTCCAGCTTGTCGACTGATGCTCCTCTCAGACAGGAGGAGGAAGAAGGAGGAAGAGGAGGAGGCTGCACGGCTGCTCTTCTTCACTCTCAGACTGAACACTGAAGATAAACGAAGCCGAAGTGAAACAGAGATGTGATATTTTCTGTCGGAGGATTCAAGCTGCAGCTTCAGAGGATCAGCTGATCGGCGGTGAGTCATGTCAAACGTTCTGTTTTTAAAATGTGATTCAGTCTGACTAAAAATATATGACGATGCAGAGAGATCCTTTCAGATCACTGCAGAACGCTGCTCTGAAAGAACCTCATGTCTGTTTGATTCCAGCTGAGGAAGACGTGTCTGCTGGAGACGAAGGCAGGAGAAATTCAAGTTTGGAAAAAACATCTGGAGGCTTTTATCAACCAGGAAGTCTTCTGACTGTGTAACACCAGCATCACATGAGGAACCCGTCGTCTGAGGTTCTACCAGACGGTCTGAGGTTCTACCAGACGGTCTGAGGATCTACCAGAATGGTCTGAGGTTCTGCCAGACGGTCTGAGGTTCTACCAGACGGTCTGAGGTTCTACCAGCAGGTGGCAGCAGTCCGTGCTGTCGTTAACAGAACACCTGCATCAGTGGAACCATCAGAACATGAAGCTGGGCAGCAGTCTCTGTACCCTGAACGTGGGCGGCCGCAGGTTCTCCTTCCCGGTGGACCTGATGAAGCGGTTCCCTCTCAGCAGACTCAGCCGACTGCACCGCTGCGTGTCGGAGAGCGAGCTGCTGGAGCTCTGCGACGACTACGACCGCGACAGGAACGAGTTGTTCTTCGACCGCCACGCGGAGGCCTTCAGCTTCATCATGCTGTACGTGCAGCACGGAAAGCTGCGTTTGGTGCCGCACATGTGCGAACTGTCCTTCTACAGCGAGATGCTGTACTGGGGTCTGGAGAGCTCCGACCTGCAGCCCTGCTGCCAGCGCCGCCTCGACGACCGCATGTCCGACTGCTTCGTCCACTTCTTCCCCGAGGAGGAGCCGCGGGGCCCCGAGAAGCCACAGAGTCGCTGGCTGGAGAGGATGAGGAGGACGTTCGAGGAGCCCACATCCTCGCTGGCTGCCCAGATCATCGCCTCGGTGTCGGTTCTGTTCGTGGTCATCTCCATGGTGATGCTGTGTGCCAGCACCTTACCGGACTGGACGGCTGCCGAGACCCTGGACCAGCACAGGTAGGACGCTGCAGGACACCAGAGGACAAACACTCAGTGGACAGATAGTCAGCTGACCACCATCTCCAGCTGTGATTGGACCACCTTGTTCTTCTATAACTCCAATGGTCCATTTGTCACTGCTTTCTCATTAGTCCTCTTTCTCTCCCTCTGACTGGTTCTCTCTTTCCCTCTGGTTGGTGTGTGTGCCCCCCCCCCCCCGTCCCTCCTGATTGGCTGTCCCCCTGCAGGATCATCGAGGGAGTTTGTATTGGTTGGTTCACAGCTGAGTGTCTCGTTCGCTTCCTGGTGTCTCGTGATAAATGCGAGTTTGTCTGTCGTCCTCTGAACATCATCGACCTGTTGGCCATCACGCCATACTATGTCTCTGTTACCGTGACGATCCTGACGGGGGAGAACTCCCAGCTGCAGCGGGCCGGTGTCACGCTGCGCATCCTGCGAATGATGCGGATCTTCTGGCTGATCAAGCTTGCGCGTCACTTCCTGGGCCTGCAGACGCTCGGCCTGACACTGCGGCGCTGCTACCGCGAGATGGTGATGCTCCTGGTCTTCATCTGCGTTGCTATGGCAATCTTCAGCGCTCTGGCCCAATTGCTGGAGCACGGTCTGGACCTGGAGGCTGGAAACCAGGACTATGCCAGCATCCCTGCCGCCTGCTGGTGGGTCATCATCTCCATGACAACGGTGGGGTACGGAGACATGTACCCGGTGACGGTGGCAGGCCGCGTGCTGGGAGGCCTCTGCGTGGTGAGCGGCATCGTGCTGCTGGCGCTGCCCATCACCTTCATCTACCACAGCTTCGTCCAGTGCTACCACGAGCTTAAGGTGCGCTCGGCGCGCTGCGGCCGCAGCCTGTCGGCCGAGTTCATCGACTGACCGCGGCGAGGGGGCTGATAGGTACGTTTGTACCTATCAGGAAAAAGAGCAGTTTCTTACACGAGGTCAGAACAGAACTGCTGCTGTTTCAGCACTAAAGTACCAGGACACGTTTTTTTGTTTGTCTTGTCTAAGGAGATACGAGGGTCAGAGAGAGTTCCTGAACGCAGCACAGTGATGCACAGGATCAACAATCTTCATGAGGAAGTATTCAGCGGTCGCGTAAACGTACCAGCGGTTGGAATCTTTTTTCTCTGTTGGTAGAAAAGGAAAGGAAAGAATGTGATTGGACGAAGACTCAGCGAGGGTTCATTCTCAGGTTGATGCTCCGCTCAGACTGATCAGCAGGTTATCGATGAACCAACCTGAACTGAGCTGCTCTTTGTCTGACGATCAATCCATCAGACTGCAGCGCCCCCCTCAGGACACACATTGGACTGATGGGCAATCTGTGGTGGAACTGGACTATCCTTGGTTTCCATGGCAACAGTAAACCCAGAAACAGGAAGTTGAAGTGTTTGAAACATTTGGTTGGAAAGTCAGAGAAGCTGCTGAAGCGAGAAATGTCTCACTTCTTCTACTGTGTGAAATACTGCAGGGTTTAAACCAAAGCACAACTACACGGACTGTCCCTTTAACGTCAGACTGTCCCTTTAACTTCAGATTGTCCCTTTAACTTCAGATTTTAAACAGTATTTTATTATTTCATGCCTTAAAGGAGCAGTTTGTGTTTTTATGAATCAGTTTTAATAAAGTCAGGTTATTGAACCTGTGAGGAGCTGAAGGACAGGAAACAGAGGATGGGACGCGTGTATTGATAACTATGAGTCTATTAAAGATCTTTTTGACAAAGTTGGTCATTTAAATATAGGGTAAAAGCATAAAGGAGTATTATTAATCAGAACAGTTATGAAGACATTAAAGGACGATAGTCTAATTTTATGTGTCACATTTAGGCCTCCATCTTCTACACGTTTAATGTACAGATGACAGTGAGATCCTGAAGGCTCACACCGATTCTAGTTGGACTTTTATTTATTTTATTCTAAAGCTAATAATTTTTTAGCTTTCTTCGGCCGAATGTTATTTATTTAATTACGATCAGGCACATCGCGGACAGCTTCTTTTCGCGGGTCCTTCTGAAACGCTCTGACGTCAGCACGTAGCGCAGCGTAGTCTGCAGGAACCACAGTTAGCACAGGTGGATCTCCAGAAGCAGGTGAACGGCCGGGTGTCCAGGTGTTGTGCAGGTGTTACCGGAGGAGAAGATGTACTACCGACTGAACGGAGTGACGCAGCGGCTCACCGGAGCTCCCGCCACGGCCTACAGCCCGCAGGTGAGACCCGGACACCGCCTGAGATTGTTAAACCTGGGAGCTAATGCTAACTCAAAACAACCACAGAGCGGAGGATTACTGATTATCAGGGTTCATTAATCGATTCTTGATCGATTACCGCGTGGACTTGGTATGCGATCAGACCTGACGGTTTTATTGATCCCACAGAAAAACGTTCAATTAAAACCAATTTGATCATGTGATCAATAAACTAATCGACTGGTGCTGCTCCAACCATGTTCTGTTAACATGTTCTCCTCCTATGGTTCTGGTTCTGTTGGAGGGTTCTTCCTGTTAAAGGTTGTGTTTCCTCTCTGTGACGTTCTAATGGTTCTGTTGGTTCCTCTCTGTGACGTTCTAAAGGTTCTGTTGGTTCCTTTCTGTGACGTTCTAATGGTTCTGTTGGTTCCTCTCTGTGACGTTCTAAAGATTCTGTTGTTTCCTCTCTGTGACGTTCTAATGGTTCTGTTGGTTCCTCTCTGTGACGTTCTAAAGGTTCTGTTGGTTCCTTTCTGTGACGTTCTAATGGTTCTGTTGGTTCCTCTCTGTGACGTTCTAAAGATTCTGTTGTTTCCTCTCTGTGACGTTCTAAAGGTTCTGTTGGTTCCTTTCTGTGACGTTCTAATGGTTCTGTTGGTTCCTCTCTGTGACGTTCTAAAGGTTCTGTTGTTTCCTCTCTATGACGTTCTAATGGTTCTGTTGGTTCCTTTCTGTGACGTTCTAATGGTTCTGTTGGTTCCTCTCTGTGACGTTCTAAAGATTATGTTGGTTCCTCTCTGTGACATTCTAAAGGTTCTGTTGTTTCCCCTCTATGACGTTCTAAAGGTTCTGTTGTTTCCTCTCTTTGACGTTCTAAAGGTTCTGTTGTTTCCTCTCTATGACGTTCTAATGGTTCTGTTGGTTCTTCTGGGACGTTCTAATGGTTCTGTTGGTTCCTTTCTGTGACGTTCTGTTGGTTCTTCTGGGACATTCTAATGGTTCTGTTGGTTCTTCTGGGACGTTCTAATGGTTCTGTTGGAAGAACAGTACTGTGAAGAACCCTGAGTCAATAAAGTTGAATAAAATCGAAGACAAACGGCTTATTGTATTCTGATCAATATGATTAGTTTCTTGTTTCTGAATGATTGTTCAGTCTGATCGACTCGATGCGATGACACATTATATTGGAACCACTTTGATGAATCCTCTGGTGGTTCCTTTAGTGATTATTGATTATTGATTTCTTTCTTCTGTCTGCTTGTTTCTGCTAGTTGTTTTCTCTTTGAACAGTTTACAGAACAAACAGTCAAACAGCTGCAGGTTCTGTTTCCAACTGAATATTTAAATGTTCCAACTGAACAAACTGAAGAACAAATACAGCCGATTATTGATCGTGTATCAGTGACACGCCCACTGGACCTCACTTCTGTCCCAATTATCAATAAACTGTAGAACTGCAAATACCAGCAGATCAATTGATCACCGTTTCTTTGGGTTTTTGCGTTCCATGTTTCACTAAATAAACTGAAATTGAATGTGTTTAATGTTCATTATGGATCCAACGGCTCAATTGTGGATTATTAATCTCTGCTTAGAACAAATACTTGTAATCAGCCTCAAATCAGATGGAACAAACAATCAGGTATTAGATCAGGGGTGCCCAAACTTTTTGGCTCAGGGGCCACATTGACGTAAAAAAATTGTCATACGGGCCAGCATGAATTTTACATGCTAACGACGGGGAATGCTTTTTTGTATTTCCTTTTATTTTGCTTTGTTTTACTATGCTGTCTGCTGCTAGGTAGATCTGATAACTGCCTGACCTGGATAAATAAAGATTATAATAAAAAATAAATTGAATGCAAGTAAAGTATTCTAAGAAATATGACTCAAACTCAAACCTTTATTCACCAGAATCAACAAATAACATGTTTGCATTAATGCGAAGGGTGATCCTGAGATCTCGACTGCAGTAAATGGGGCAGGTCTGGCTCAAAAACGGTGGTTTTAATGCGCAAGATGTTACGCAGGTGGGAGTCACTGAGTCTTGTCCTCCCACGGTTCTTATTCATGTTCATAACTGAGAATGTCTTCTCGCACAAGTATGTCGAGCCAAACAAGCTCAACATTTTCTGAGCAAATGTTCGAATCTCTTGAAACCTGTCTTTATCCAGCTGCTGGTAAAAGTTGAAGAGGGAGTTGTTGGTGCCGGCCGCGACACTCCGTGGCACACTGCAGCTCAATGAGCTCCAGCTGCAGGTGGGCTGGAACGTCACCGGGATCCACGGAAAAAGGAGGAAGAAAGCGTGATCTCCTTTTCAATAGTTGCAAAATCACTGAAACGCTGTTGAAACTCCTCAGCCAGAGATGAGATGTTTGCGGCATACCTCCTCATTTGCGCACTGATATTGTGCGCTGGAAAACGGGTCATTATTGCTTGCAGAGATTGGAAATGTGTGGTATTGGGCTGCGTTTGTGACAGGTGGCTTTGGAAAAGTAGCAGCTTGGTCCGAAAGGCTTTGATATGTGAATACAGTTGGCTTATCGTTGCATTTTGCCGCTGAAGGCTCGTGTTCAAGGCGTTCAGATGTCGGGTTATGTCAACTAAAAATCCGAAATCAGCCAGCCAAACAGGATCGGTTAGTTCTGGCATCGGTTGTCCCTTTTTTTTTTCCCAAGAATTGTCCAATTTCCTCTTTAAGAGAGTAGAAACGCTGCAGTGCAGACCCCCGACTGAGCCGTCTTACATCAGTGTGATACACAACATCTCCGTATTCAGCGTGGATGTCCAGTAGAAATTGTTGAAACTGGCGGTGGCACAGGGCTTTGGATCGCGAGAGTTCGGCCACAACTTTACTGCCATCCTGTAGTGAAATATAAAATTACTTTTTTTACGCGTGTATTTTAGACTATGGACAACAATACTGGGGGGCCACATATTATTGATTTTATGACAGAGGCTTCGGGCCAGTGGAAATATGAACGCGGGCCGCATTTGGCCCGGGGGCCGGACTTTGGGCATGTCTGTATTAGAGTGTGTTTACAGAATGTTTACAGCCCATTTACAATTTGTTTACAGTTTGTTTATAACCGGTATACAGCCTGTTTACAGTCTGTTTACAGTTTGTGTACAGCCCTGTTTACAGCCCTGTTTACAGCCTGTTTACAGCGAGTTTACAGTTTGTTTACAGTTTGTCTGTAGCCTGTTTACAGTTTGTTTACAGCGAGTTTACAGTTTGTTTACAACCTGTTTACAGTTTGTAGCCTGTTTACAGTTTGTTTGTAGCCTGTTTACAGTTAGTTTACAGCCTGTTTACAGTTTGTTTACAGCCCTGTTTACAGCCTATTTACAGCGAGTTTACAGTTTGTTTACAGCCTGTTTACAGCCTGTCTACAGTTTGTTTACAGCGAGTTTACAGTCTGTTTACAACTTGTTTACAACAGTTTTCTATCCTTACTGCACCTGCAGAGTTTAGTGAACAGAACTCGTGTTTGTCTTCGTCACTCACACCTGAAGCCTCAGGTGAACCTCCTGCAGCAGATCACATGACCCCAAGTTGTGTGTCTCCGTGTCCTCAGGGTCTGCGTCCCAACGTTCCTCCTGTCAGTCCTCCTGTCATCTTTGCAACTCCGACCAAACTGGCGTCTGAAGCAGGAAGTCAGGTGGAGTACCTGGGACCCAACCGAGTTCCCGCCCTACAGAAGCTCTTCCAGGTAACTGTGATGTCATCATCTTGACTCGGTTGCGGGCTCCTTCATGGTCCTCGAATATGTTGAGGGTCCTTTAGGGTCATGTGATGTAGTGTAGTATACCTGTGGTAGGTGGTTTAAGCCCCGCCCCTCGCAGACAGCATGTCTTCCTCTCAGATGTCAGACGGGGTTCCGGTCCACCTGAAGAGGGGTCTGATAGACAAGCTGCTGTACCGGACCACCATGGGTCTGACCGTTGGGGGGGTGGTCTACTGCCTCGTGGCTCTCTATGTCGCCGCCCAGCCTGGCAACAAGTGATCCTGCCCTGCTGCTGCGCTTTGATTGGACTAGAGGTTTCTGTGGTCTCTGAGAGACGTTCAGGTGACGGAAGATGTCTTCAGGGACAGTCTGTGAACAGAGCTACGTAGAAACAAAACTCTTTGTACAAAATATTATTTAGTGTGAAGAATAAATAAAAAGTTATTTTGTTGTACCTGTCCACAGGTGAGACGTCAATCGTCCTTATCATGTTCCTGATGAACATCCAGGTTTCTGTTCAGTCTCTGCACCAAACTCCATTCAGATTTTGAGCTTTTGTAGAGCCAACTGAACAACGTGTGGTTTCCTCATGCAGAAGATCCATTTAAATAGAAATTAAGTGTGTGTGTGTGTGTGTGTGTGAGAGAGTGTGAGTGTGTGTGTGTGTGTGTGTGTGTGAGTGTGTGTATTTGTTTCCAGGGTCTCATTGAGTCTCTGCTGGTTTGATGCAGTCAGACATGAAGGTGATAAAGTGTTCACGTCTGATTCATTCTGACACAACTTTATCTGACCTCGAAAAAACAATCAGACACGCGCACACACACACACGAAAACACGCACTCAGTGTGATGACACAAAATCATCCAAACAGTGTCACATTACTGCCTCTGTTGCCATGGAGACGGTGACGGGATGCTTGAGGCGAGGAGTCACGGACCCGATCACATTCAGGACCTTTGTCTGGTTCTGGACTTTGTTCATATACGCCTTCTTATACATGTTTATTTATGCGTTCTTATGCCCGTTCTTATACGTGTTCATATACACATTCTTATAAGCGTTCACGTACGTGTTCACCTGATCACAGAGATGACCAGGTCTCCCAGGAGAGATGCTGGATGCTGATTTCTCATCAATAATAATAAAACAAGTGTTCAATAAACAGAATTTCATGTTTGAAAATGTATTAAAGGAAATGTGGGCGGAGTTTAAATGGCTCCTGTGTCACGTAGGAGGGGCCCTCAGCAGAATGTAGTTTCAGGTCCAGAGGTCCGGACCGGCACTGAGTGGACCACCAGTTATTACTCGTGTTTCCCAGTTATTCCCAGGGGGGTGGTGAGACTGGAGTGGAAACAAACATGATCACAGCTCACAGTCTCTACCTCAGCAAAGTCTGAAGAGGAGCCAGTCAACAGTCCTGCTGTCTGCGTTGACTGACAGCTGTCAGACGGCAGGACTGATGATTGACAGCTATCAGCAGCAAGATGAACTGTCGGCTCAGTGAGTTTGAAAGAACTTTTTTATCTGCGGTGCTCCACTTCCGTCCGGCAGGTGGCGGTATTGCGCTTCTAAGCTGGTCTGCCAACTGCAAAAAATCTCTAAAGAAGAAGAAGAGGAGCGGAAGTGTCTGCGTTCAAACAAACAGCCGAAGTTTTCTGTCAGCGGGAGTTTTATCGATTAAAGAGTCGAAGGTAACAGCAAGCTGTCGTCCAAACTGATCTGAGGTGAGTCCGGTTCACCGTTACCGTCTGTTTCAGGCCGTTTTACCGCCGTTTATCCACTTATTGTTTATGTTAGCCTCTCTCCGCTAACGCTAGCATTAGCCTCTTCCTGTTCGCTCTGTTAGTCTTCTCATCAATAACGGTGAATTAACGGTCTCTGCTCATCAATAACGGTGAATTAACGGTCTCTGCTCATCAATAACGGTGAATTAACGGTCTCTGCTCATCAATAACGGTGAATTAACGGTCTCTGCTCATCAATAACGCCCCATTTACGTTCAATTGCGGCAGTAAACGATGCTGGACAGGCCGGTCGGGATTTATTAGGAAGAAAAACATCCGATTATACATCAGAAAGGAGGCGAAATAACTTCCTGCTACAGATTAGCTGCAGCTAAATTAACCGATCACACTGATCGATCACCGTTGAGCTGATCAATGACTGTTCCCCATGTGGAACATAACCTCTGTTCTGATGATCAATGAGGTCTCAGCAGACATCTGATCGATCACTGATTAGCTCATGATTGGTTCATAAAGACTCAATTTATATTGATCATCATATTTATTGATCCGTCGTTCATCATGCGAGTCTCGCTAATCGATCAGGTGGTGGTGGTGGTGGTCATGATGATGATGATGATGGTGATGAAGAGCTTCTCATGTTCTCCCAGATGTACTACTATCGCTATGACAACGCGGAGGTCAGCTGCTGCTACAAATACCTCATGTTCAGCTACAACATCTTCTTCTGGGTGAGTTGCTCATCACATACATGTTCCCCTGTTTGTGTGTTTACATGTTTACGTGATCACATGATGATGATGTTGATTCTACATGTGAACAGCTTCACCGTCAGCTGCTGAGTCAGCGTAACGTTGGCTTCGTTAACACGGGATTGTCGGTGGTGTTTCATGTTGACTGAATTTGCGTGCAGAGGTGTGTCTGCTTCCTGTCTGTCTCTGGTTAACAGGAAGTGTTGTCAGTCACATCCTGTGTGGTCGAGGGAACAGGAAGTGTGACGTCAGGTTCTTGTGAAACATCACGATCATTGAGAATAGAGAAGCCTGTCTGTCTCTGCAGTGAGACCCATGTTTACAGGAACCGTTTCAGTTGTAACTCTGCTGGAAGTCGAGCTTTTAGAACGTTCGGAGCGTTTAGAACGTTGAGCGTTTAGAACTTTGAGCGTTTAGAACGTTGAGCTTTTAGAACGTTCGGAGCGTTTAGAACGTTGAGCGTTTAGAACGTTGAGCTTTTAGAACTTTGAGCGTTTAGAACGTTGAGCTTTTAGAACGTTCAGAGCTTTTAGAACGTTGAGCTTTTAGAACGTTCGGAGCGTTTAGAACGTTGAGCTTTTAGAACGTTCAGAGCTTTTAGAACATTGAGCTTTTAGAACGTTGAGCTTTTAGAACGTTCGGAGCATTTAGAACGTTGAGCGTTTAGAACGTTGAGCTTTTAGAACGTTCAGAGCTTTTAGAACGTTGAGCTTTTAGAACGTTGAGCTTTTAGAACGTTCGGAGCGTTTAGAACGTTGAGCGTTTAGAACGTTGAGCTTTTAGAACGTTCGGAGCATTTAGAACGTTGAGCTTTTAGAACGTTGAGCTTTTAGAACGTTGAGCTTTTAGAACGTTCGGAGCGTTTAGAACGTTCGGAGCGTTTAGAACGTTGAGCTTTTAGAACGTTGAGCGTTTAGAACGTTGAGCTTTTAGAACGTTGAGCGTTTAGAATGTTCGGCGCGTTTAGAACGTTCGGAGCGTTTAGAACGTTCGGAGCTTCCGACTGTTTGTTTCCTGTTTACATCTTTAAAAACAAACAGCACAGATTATTTATTATTAGTTGTGAGTTCTTTATGAAGCTGTGAATACATCTTCCACCACAAACTAAAAACACGCCTCTTCAGACTTTACCTTGAACAGTAGAACTTTAGTATCTTAAAATAGAACTCTGATGGATCTGATCTGACCTCCTTCTGTGTTGCAGCTGGCTGGAGTCGCCTTCATTGCGGTTGGTTTCTGGGCCTGGAGTGAAAAGGTGAAGAACAGCGTTCATTCAGAACATGTTGTCGTGTTGAGGTCACCTGCAGTGAGATTACAGCTCCGATGATCTCTGCTGTCCACAGGGAGTTCTGTTGGACCTGACCCAGGTGACCCGGCTTCATGGTTTCGACCCAGTCTGGTTGGTCCTGGTGGTCGGTGGAGTGACCTTCATCCTGGGCTTCGCCGGCTGTGTGGGAGCTTTGAGGGAAAACATCTGTCTGCTCAAGTTTGTACGTTAAAAACATGTGTCTGCCCGAGTTAACATGTTAAAAACACGTGTCTGCCCGAGTTAACACGTTAAAAACACGTGTCTGCCCGAGTTAACACGTTAAAAACACGTGTCTGCCCGAGTTAACATGTTAAAAACACGTGTCTGCCCGAGTTAACACGTTAAAAACACGTGTCTGCCCGAGTTAACATGTTAAAAACACGTGTCTGCCCGAGTTAACACGTTAAAAACACGTGTCCACTCAGTTTTGCATTTAAAGATGTGCTTTGCGTCCTCCTGCGTGTTTCCTCAGTTCTCGGGCGTGATCGGCTTGATCTTCTTCCTGGAGCTGACGGCGGCGGTTCTGGCCGTGGTGTTTCAGGGTCCGGTTCGAGAGTGGATCAAAGAGTTCTTCCTGGCCAACATCAGAGCGTACAGAGACGACATCGACCTGCAGAACCTCATCGACTCCCTGCAGAGGATGGTAAAACTCCACTTGATCGGTCTGTCGGGTCACAGTTAGGTTCGGGTCGTTAACTTTCCGTCTTGGTGTTCCTACAGAACCACTGCTGCGGCGCTAAGGACCCGATGGACTGGGACCTGAACGTCTACTTCAGCTGTAACGGAACTCATCGCAGCAGAGAGAAGTGTGGAGTTCCTTTCTCCTGCTGCATCTATGATCCTGCTGTGAGTTTATCAATGATCAATACCGGTCAGTCCGGATCAATACCGGTCAGTCCGGATCAATACCGGTCCAACACTGAGCCGTGGTGTGTTTGTTTCAGGACTCGGTGGTGAACACTCAGTGTGGCTACGATGTCAGAAACAGACCGAAGGTAAGCTCCTCCTTCTTTCAGTGTGACACCTGTTGACAGGTCTGCTCTGAAGTTTATAATGATGACATCACAGTGACAGTGAACGTTGTTAAAGCGGGTGTGACGATGTTCCTTCAGAGGGAGTGGAGCGACGACATCTACGTGAAAGGCTGCATCACGGCGCTGGAGGACTGGTTACCAGGCAACCTGTACACCGTGGCCATCGTCTTCGTGGTCATCTCTCTGCTGCAGGTACCAACACACCTGCATCTGATCAGCTGTCTGGAGAGAACCTGAGGTCGCTACTACGAAGCAGGATTTGTAGTTACCATGGTAACTTCAGGTTTATCTCCGGGTTTCAGGACTACGAAGCTGGTTCACTTCTTACAGGGATACATCACCATGGTAACTGATGCTGCAGAGCAGGTTATATTCAAGATTTCAGATCAAAATCTCTAAAAGCTCTGTCCACTGACCAATCAATTCTCTCAGAAAAATGACATCACCAATCACAGAAAATCCTGTGGAGCTCGGTTTGAGACAATCCTCTAAATGTTTGCAGTGTCCCCCTGCGTACCTGTCCACCTGCGTGTCTGTCCACCTGCGTGTCTGTCCACCTGCGTGCCTGTCCACCTGCTAACCTGTGCCTGTCTGTCTTCAGATGGTGGGGATCTACCTGGCCCGGACTCTGATCTCTGACATAGAGAAGGTCAATTTCAGCTATTGAAGCTTCACCTGCTGGAGGCGGAGCTTACATCAACAAGGGGTGGAGCCTGACCAGGTGTTGCTGGACCAAGTTTCTTCTGTCAGATGTGCCTTCTTCTTCTTCTTCACTTCACCTCATCAGTGCAGTCTTCCTCTGATGATGTTGTTGCTATGGATAACTGAGAATATGGCGTTGTGTTTTTGTTACGTAGACATAGAGAACGTACGGAGGCTCAAAGGGGATTTATTGAAGAATGAGATGTTGTTTGTTTGTTTGTTTGTTTATATTTCTGTGATTTTGTTGTTGTTTTCCTGTGACTGAGCTCTGCACCAGACTGCCTTCACTTTTTCTGCTGTTTAAAGGCCTTTCTACCTGCGCAGTCCTCTGGGAATATTTATCCAACGAGTATGACCTTTGACCTGGTTGGCTGTTTCCAATTCAGTGCCTCCTTCATCATTATCATCTTCTTCAGGTTGAATTCTTCCTCTACTTCAGTTTTACTTGTGTCCGAATGTGATTAATGTGTTTATTATCATGAATTCGATCAGAAACAGTCGCACATGTGACAACATGGAAAACTAATCAATATTCTGTGCATGTGTAAATATGACATAGTTCTTCACCTGAACACTGAGACACCACCGAAGAAGAATCATTCAAATCACAGCCGGCTCCTTTAAACGGCTTCAGGTCATTTGACACTGGATCGACGTTAATCATCTCTGAATAAATAACGTTTTTTTTGAAAGATGTGTGAATAAAGATTTCAGGAAGTTTGAGCCTAACAACAAAACAAATCAATCTGTTTCTGAAGACTTTTATTCTGAAGGGATTGTTTTTTATAAAGTGAATTTTTATCTTTTTGAAATAAAAGTGAAGTCTGGTCTCAGTTTGTTTCCTGTGTGTATTTATTGATCAGAACAGTTATTGATCGCTGATCATAACCCAACTTTACAGAATACAATTGAATATATTCAACAAACAGACCAATCAGCACGTCGTCGATCAATACATCTGATTGGTGCCGAAGTCACTTTCTGTGTGGCGTTTGAGTGCGGTGACGCTGAGTGACCGCGAGGAAGCGCTGCAGAGTCCGGAAGTCACATCTGCAGTCAGACTGAAACCCCCCCCCCCCCACCCCCCTCCTCCGGGGGAAGCGCGCGCTGCCAGAGCAGGCGGAGTCGGAAGCGCGCAGCAGCGTCGGTCCGTCGTGTCTGCGGCTCCGCGGCTTCTCTCCTCTCCTCTCTCGGCTGTCGGATCCTCCGGAGCTTCTTCTTCTTCCAGCCTGCAGGAAAGCGGCGGATCCTCGGCCTCGCGGACGGACGGATCTGGCAGGCAGCACGACGGGGACAAACTCGGCTCGGCTCGGCTCGCCTTCCCCCGCTGAGGTGGAAAAACCCGGACGGAGGCCCGCAGTGTGCGCTCAGCCTCCCGCAGGCCTCCGGCCCGGACTGCCGCTTTTCTTCCGGAAAATGGACGGTTTCACCGGCAGTTTAGGTGAGTTCTGGCCGCCGCTCGCACCCCGAACATCATCTGGTCACCTGTCCTTGCAGCCGCGGGACGGTGGCATCCGCACGCGCCTCTGGCGGCTTTACACGTGTCACTGCTGTATTTATCAAAAAGACTGCACCGCCCCTCCGGTGGCTGCAGGGCCACAAAACCAACGACTCCTCATGATGGAGACTGCAGAGTCCTGGACCCCCCGAACATAAAGACTGGAATCTGTAGGGGTCCGGTGGAGTCCGGTAGAAGTGAGAGCGCCATGTTTTACTGTCTGTGTGTTCACATGTGCAGCATGTGTAAACATGTTCTCCTGGTCTTTACTAACCTGGACCTACTACACCGACAGAAACCGGATCCAGCTGAATGTGATCAATATGATGCAGCAGGATTCTGATGTGAACTCATCCTGATCAATAAACGGGAATTGAAAGTTAAAAAACAAAACATGAAACATGTTGAACGAGACGAACATTCAGCGTCATGACACGTTTAATTTCCCGTTTATAACAGGACCAGATCCTGGACAAGGTCCTGGACGAGGTCCTGGATCTGGTCCTGGATCCGGTCCTGGAGCTGGTCCTGAATCTGGTCCTAGATCTGGTCCTGGAGCTGGTCCTGAATCTGGTCCTGACTCTGGTCCTGACTCTGGTCCTGGATCTGGTCCTGGATCTGGTCCTGAATCTGGTCCTGGATCTGGTCCTGGATCTGGTCCTGGAGCTTGTCCTGAATCTGGTCCTGGATCTGGTCCTGGAGCTGGTCCTGGATCCGGTCCTGGAGCTGGTCCTGAATCTGGTCCTAGATCTGGTCCTGGATCTGGTCCTGGATCCGGTCCTGGAGCTGGTCCTGAATCTGGTCCTGGATCTGGTCCTGAATCTGGTCCTGGAGCTGGTCCTGGAGCTGGTCCTGGATCTGGTCCTGGATCTGGATCTGTTTGCTGTCTGTCAGGGTCCTCATAAGTGCAGCAAGATAAAACTGAGTTTGTGGTTGAGCAAAAAATGTGGACTTCCTCGCTGCATAAGTCAGCTGACCTGAATTAAGAGCTGTGTGTGTGTGTGTGTGTGTGTGTGTGTGTGTGTGTGTGTGTGTGGGTTGCTGACATGCAGACACATGCATCAGCCTCCAGGTTTTCAGTTTGATGTTCAGTCAGTCTGTCCACATCAGTGTTTGTGTGATCATTTAAAACAGAACCTTAGAAGATCACTGAGAAATTTAGAACCTCACACAGAACCTTAGAACATCACCTAGGACGTATGTTCATGTCCAGTGTGTCTGTCCCTGTAGATGACAGTATGTCTGGAGCGAGTGTCTCAGACGTCAACGACCGTCTCTCAGCCCTGGAGCTTCGTGTCCAGCAGCAGGAGGACGAGTTGACGGTGATGAAAGCTGCTCTTGCTGACGTCCTTCGTCGTCTCGCTGCCTCTGAAGATTCCGCTGCCGCGGCAACAAAGAAACACGCCGGAGGGAAAGGTAAGTCTGTGTGTTGCAGGTCGTCAGTGTTACTTGTTGTTGGTGTTGTCGCTCGTCAGTGTTACTTGTTGTTGGTGTTGCAGGTCGTCAGTGTTACTTGTTGTTGGTGTTGTCGCTCGTCAGTGTTACTTGTTGTTGGTGTTGCCTGTCGTCAGTGTTGCTGGTTGTCGGTGTTGTCGCTCGTCAGTGTTACTTGTTGTTGGTGTTGTCGCTTGTCAGTGTTACTTGTTGTTGGTGTTGTCGCTCGTCAGTGTTACTTGTTGTTGGTGTTGCAGGTCGTCAGTGTTACTTGTTGGTGTTGTCGCTCGTCAGTGTTACTTGTTGGTGTTGTCGCTCGTCTGTGTTACTTATTGTTGGTGTTGTCGCTCGTCAATGTTACTTGTTGTTGGTGTTGTCGCTCGTCAGTGTTACTTGTTGTTGGTGTTGCAGGTCGTCAGTGTTGCTGGTTGTTGGTGTTGTCGCTCGTCTGTGATGCTTGTTGTTGGTGTTGTCGCTCGTCAGTGTTACTTGTTGTTGGCGTTGCCGGTCGTCAGTGTTGCTGGTTGTTGGTGTTGTCGCTCGTCTGTGTTACTTGTTGTTGGTGTTGTCGCTCGTCAGTGTTACTTGTTGTTGGTGTTGTCGCTCGTCAGTGTTACTTGTTGTTGGCGTTGCCGGTAGTCAGTGTTGCTGGTTGTTGGTGTTGTCGCTCGTCTGTGATGCTTGTTGTTGGTGTTGTCGCTCGTCAGTGTTACTTGTTGTTGGTGTTGCCAGTCGTCGGTGTTACTTGTTGCCGGTCGTCGGTGTTACTTGTTGGTGTTGTCGCTCGTCTGTGTTACTTGTTGTTGGTGTTGTCGCTCGTCAGTGTTACTTGTTGTTGGTGTTGCCAGTCGTCGGTGTTACTTGTTGCCGGTCGTCAGTGTTGCCGGTCGTCGGTGTTACTTGTTGTTGGTGTTGCCAGTCGTCGGTGTTACTTGTTGCCGGTCGTCAGTGTTGCCGGTCGTCGGTGTTACTTGTTGTTGGTGTTGCCAGTCGTCGGTGTTACTTGTTGTCTGTGTTGTCGGTCGTCAGTGTTACTTGTTGGTATTGCCAGTTGTCGGTGTTATTTGTTGCCGGTCGTCGGTGTTACTTGTTGTTGGTGTTGCCGGTTGTCGGTCGTCAGTGTTACTTGCTGTTGGTGTTGCCAGTCGTCGGTGTTGCTTGTTGTCGGTGCTACCAGTCATCGGTGTTACTTGTTGCCGGTCGTCAGTGTTGCCGTTCGTCGGTGTTACTTGTTGTTGGTGTTGCCGGTCATCATTGTTACTTGTTGTTGGTGTTGTCAGTCATCATTGTTACTTGTTGTTGGTGTTGCCAGTCGTCGGTGTTACTTGTTGTCTGTGTTGTCGGTCGTCGGTGTTACTTGTTGTTGGTGTTGCCGGTTGTCGGTGTTGTCGGTCGTCAGTGTTTCTTGTTGTCGGTGTTGCCAGTCGTCGGTGTTACTTGTTGTCGGTGTTGCCAGTCGTCGGTGTTACTTGTTGTCGGTGTTACCAGTCGTCGGTGTTACTTGTTGTTGGTGTTGCCAGTTGTCGGTGTTATTTGTTGCTGGTCGTCAATGTTGCCGGTCGTCGGTGTTACTTGTTGTTGGTGTTGTCGGTCGTCAGTGTTACTTGTTGGTGTTGCCAGTCGTCGGTGTTACTTGTTGTCTGTGTTGTCGGTCGTCGGTGTTACTTGTTGTTGGTGTTGCCGGTTGTCGGTGTTGTCGGTCGTCAGTGTTTCTTGTTGTCGGTGTTGCCAGTCGTCGGTGTTACTTGTTGCCGGTCGTCAGTGTTGCCGGTCGTCGGTGTTACTTGTTGTTGGTGTTGCCAGTTGTCGGTGTTATTTGTTGCTGGTCGTCAATGTTGCCGGTCATCGGTGTTACTTGTTGTTGGTGTTGTCGGTCGTCAGTGTTACTTGTTGGTGTTGCCAGTCGTCGGTGTTACTTGTTGCCGGTCGTCTGTGTTGCCGGTCATCAGTGTTACTTGTTGTTGGTGTTGCCGGTCATCATTGTTGCATGTCGTCTGTGTTGTCGGTCGTCAGTGTTACTTGTTGTTGGTGTTGCCGGTCATCGTTGTTGCTTGTCGTCTGTGTTGTCGGTCGTCAGTGTTACTTGTTGTTGGTATTGCCAGTCGTGGGTGTTACGTGTTATTGGTGTTGCCGGTCGTCGGTGTAACTTGTTGCCGGTTAGTGTTACTTGTTGTCGGTGTTACTTGTTGTCAGTGTTGCCGATTGGTGTTGCCGATTGTGTGTGTTAACAGTATGCTGCCCCATGCAGGTGGAGCTGCACTTCGAGAAGCCTACTCAATGTCCTGCATCGCAAATGGAGGGACATCTGGACGGAAGAGAGACTCAGCCTCCGTCACCAGGAAGGAGACGGTGTCCTCTGCCGCCAAAAGGTAACCAGAGGGGGACGGACGGACACACGAGGTCGGATTTACGTCACGTTTCAGTGGGATCGGTTTCATGTCATTGATGTTTAGTGACAAACTGTCTGCTGCCATCTTTACTAGTTCTGGTTCTACAGAGTCTGCAGACCAGATCCAGACCAGGTCTAGACAAGATCCATCTAATTAGTACCATCAGAGGTCCAGACCTGGACCTGGTCTAGACCAGCTCCACCTAATTAGTACTATCAGACCAGGTCTAGACCAGATCCTGACCAGATTCATCCGATCAATACTATCATACTAATCAGTGCCTGTTTCAGGACCCTGTTCTCTCACCTGTCAGTCAAACCAAGTAGAATTCAGTCGAATCAGTCAGCAGGTGGAAATGGAGAGAGACAATCAGTGGAAACCCAGCAGGTTAGGTAGAACCAATAAATACAGTAACGCCTGTAGAACCAGTAAACCCCGTAGAACCGTTAAACCATGTAGAACCTGTAAACCCCGTGGAACCGGTAAACCCCGTGGAACCTGTAAACCCAGTAGAACCTGTAAACCCCGTAGAACCGGTAAACCCTGTGGAACCAGTAAACCCTGTAGAACCTGAAGAACAAGTGGACCTCGTAGACTCAGTGGTTGTGGTCTCTCATGGTCCTGGTTTTGTCCACAGTGGGACAGACAAAAAGAAGGAGGTCAGCAACCAGCGGTCTCAGATGGAGGAGATCCAGGAGCATGAAGAACCTCGTCACCCAAAGGACTCTTCCCCCTGTCCCTCCTCCCCCCACCCTCCCCAGACCTCTCAGACCCCCAACCCACAGAGACCGGCCCAGTCCTCCGACACCAGTAAAGGCCACGCCCCTCCCAAAAGGTTCCAGTTTGTTATTTGTCAGCCGCATCTGACCTCACTTCCTGCTGACGCTTCGCCGACACCACTTTTTCAGTGGCTACTAACCCCGCCTCCCGCAACCCAGTCCTCCTCTGCTCCGCATGTTTTCCATGTTCCTTATGTTCTCCGTGTTCTCTCATGTTCCTTATGTTCTCCATGTTCTCCCATGTTCCTTATGTTTGCCGTGTTCTCCCTGTTCTCCCATGTTCCTTATGTTCTCCGTGTTCTATGTTCTTCCATGTTCCTTATGTTCTCCCATGTTCCTTATGTTCTCCGTGTTCTTCATGTTCCTTATGTTCTCCCTGTTCTCCATGTTTTCCATGTTCCTTATGTTCTCCATGTTTTATATGTTCCCTGTTCTCCATGTTCCTTATGTTCTCCCATGTTCCTTATGTTGTCCCTGTTCTCCATGTGCCTTATGTTCTCCCTGTTCTCCCTTTTCCTGGTGTTCTCCTTTGAGCCTTACCTGAGGACCTCCTCCTTGTAACTCCTCCTCTCTCCTCCAGCAGGCCTCGTGCAGCCTGGGCATTGAGTTTCTCATGTATTCCAGCTCACTAACCTGCTCCTGGGTTGTGTGTTTGACTTTGTGCTGCCGAGTTTGGTTCCTGTGGAGGAGGAAGTCGCTGATCTCTTGAGTTAAATCTGCTCGATGATGACTGACATCAGTCTGAACTAAACACATAGTTAACATTTCAAAATAAAGGCTGCGTTCCTTTTTTTACTGCCTGTGATTGGTTCATTGATCAGTAAACATCAGTAAACACATGTTCTCCAGACTCTGTTATCCTTCAGTGTGGACTGTTCCACGTGTTTTTCAGTGGACTGTTCAGACATTAAATAATTTAGCTTTATTAAAATCCACGAGACACATTAAAACTGATCAGAGATCAATCAAGATGAAACTCAGTGACTCCTCTTCCTCATCTCACATGGCAGGACTGCGCTGACTGACTCTCTCTCTGTGTGTGTGTGTGTGTGTGTGTGTGTGTGTGTGTGTGTGTTAGGGGTCCAAGTGTGAAGCGGTCCTCGGGTATGGAGCGTTCTCAGAGCAGCACCTGGGAGAGTTCAGAGGAGAACAGGAACAAACTGGTGAAAGCTGCGTCCACCTCGAAACTGCTGTCCAAAGTGGTGAAGAACGCAGAGAGGTACACACACACACACACACACACATGTGTAAATACATCTTATTATTTTATCAAGCGTATTTAATGTTGTCATTACATTACAGTACAAGTATGTAGTAGAAATACTATAACCACAGTACTGTAGTATGTAGTACATGTACTATAACCACAGTGCTGTAGTACATGTACTATAACCACTGTGCTGTAGTATATAATATAAGTACTATAACCACTGTACTGTAGTATATAATATAAGTACTATAACCACTGTGCTGTAGTATATAATATAAGTACTATAACACTGTGCTGTAGAAGTACTATAACCACTGTGCTGTAGTATAAGTACTATAACCACTGTGCTGTAGTATATAGTATAAGTACTATAACCACTGTGCTGTAGTATATAATATAAGTACTGTAACCACTGTGCTGTAGTATATAATATAAGTACTATAACCACTGTACTATAGTATAAGTACTATAATCACTGTGCTGTAGTATAAGTACTATAACCACTGTGCTGTAGTATATAATATAGTACTATAACCACTGTACTATAGTATAAGTACTATAACCACTGTGCTGTAGTATAAGTACTATAACCACTGTGCTGTAGTATATAATATAAGTACTATAACCACTGTACTATAGTATAAGTACTATAACCACTGTGCTGTAGTATGGGTTAGGAAGGAAGTAGTTTTAAGTATTTATAAGTCAGAAAGCTGTTATCAAAATAAAAGCAGTATCATTAATGTGTTGTCACAGCTTCAGTCAGCGTGGATGACTTTATCAGACTTCATAAATAAATAATGTTAACGATCATTTGATACAAAGACGTCCAGAAAAGTAAAAGTAATTCCAACAACTGTGAGAAGAATTACTGTGAGCGAGTGTGATTGATCAGCTGTTAAATAATAATCAGCAGTCTGAGGGACTCATTTGTTTTCTTCTCTTTCAGACACAAAGATCCAGTGGTCAGCCAAGGTAAATACATCATCTTCATCCTAAACTAACAGTAGTCATCCTCATCCTGTGTAACAGCCAATAGAAATCCAAAGCCTCCGTTAGCACCGCCTCCAAGACATTTAAAACATTTTTCATTGGTTCCTGTAGTCTTTATTTTTCATCTCCTGTTTGAGTCTCAGGGGCTGTGTTGTTGTTATGATTGTTATTCTAGTTGCTGTTGTTGTGGTTGTTATTTGTGTTGTTTTTGTTTTCCTTTATATTGTTAATATTGTTGTTTGTGATGTCACTATTGTGTGTGTGTTTTTGTGGTTGTTGTTTGTGTTGTTATTGTTGTTTGTGTCATTGTGGTTGTTAAGTGACGATGTCTTTGTCTCAAACCAGCCAAAATGTCGACCCGAGAGAAAACTAGCCAAGCTGGTAAGTCGTGATGAGTCGTCGGAGTGAGCTAGCAGGCTAACATGCTAATAGCAGCTGAATGAACGCTTCTTGTTTCTGCTCCTAACCAATCACATCTCTTTCTCTCTCTGCTTTACATCATCAGCCTCGCTCACCCTCCTGCTCTCTCTCCTTCAGACTCTTAAGGTGATGTCACACCTGTCTGTGGCTCTGCCCTCTGACATCATTTACCTCCATATAAGGTCAAGCAGCAGTTCCAGAAGTTACATTTGCCCAAAAATACTCACAATTAAAGGTCAATGTGAAGACATGATTGGACACTGATGTCAGTCACACGTAAACGTAAAGTCATTTGATATCAGCTACCTGAGATACTTTGTTTACGATACTGACTCTATGGAGGTAAATAACAACAAAAACCAGTGGTACTGCGAAGCAGGTCCAACATCCCATAATTTCTGTCCGTTATTTGTAACTAACAAACATGAAGTTGCTCTTCAACCAACCAGGCTTCTCATTCCAGCTCTTAGCTTGCACATAAAGGGGCGGGGTTTACAGCCTCTGACCAATCACAAAAATGGACAGGTGTCCTGTAGGTGAACAAAGACAAACTGAGACAGACATGAAGAAGTTAAAGACATCATATAGCTTTCTGTCATCAAAGGACATATGACTGACCTGTCCATCATCAGAGGACATGTGACTGACCTGTCCATCATTAGAGGACATGTGACTGAATGTCAGCTCCACGCCGTCTTCTCACATCACCGATGTCACTGATTGGTCAGTGGGTGGAGCTTTCATACCTTCTGATCTTTTTATCTGGAGCAGGTTAGCTCTGCTGTATCAGTTACCATGGCGATGTATCCCATCTTCGTAGTCCTGAAACCCAGAGGTCAATGTGAAGTTACCATGGTAACGTCAGACCCTGCTTTACAGTACGGACCTCTGGTGTTTGTTTCTGCGCTGCTTCACCTGCACGGCATCGTCTCCTCACCTGTCCCACCTTTTTCTCACCTGTCTGACTGTTTGATGTTTCTCGGTCCATGTTGAACTTTTGAGGTCAGTCTGTCTGAGATGATCAGCAAACTGTTCTAACAGCTGTCTGTCATGTGACTGGGCAGAGTCGCCGTAGCTCACCTGTCAGACCTTATTAGAACTGGACTGATAAAGTTTAATGAGAAGTTTTTAAATGTTGATTTTCTGCAGCCGACTCCAACAGCTGATCTCTACGTGTTCACGCAGCCGCCTCCCAGTGTCAGTCCAACTCTCATCCACATGTCTATTTCAGAGGGAAACCACATTAAGATGTTCATGCGTGGTCGGCCGATAACCATGTTCATCCCTTCAGACGTGGACAACTACGAGGATGTTCGGACAGAACTTCCTTCAGAAAGACTCAAGCTGGAATGGGTGTATCCTTCAGTCTGCACATAGGGGGCGCTCCGACCGACACACTCGCCAGTCATAACTATTAACTATCACTTTATTCAAACTGTCGGAAAAATGTTTTATAGAAAACAACTGAGATTTAATACAGAACAAATGAAACACAGGTTCCTTTATTTGTATCATTAGGTGGATTTGTTCTGCAGTAAAAGAAGCATCACCTCGGCAAACATTTAGAAACTCCACTGAGAATATTCAAGCAAACAAGCAGATAAATCCAACTCAATAAAAGCACCATCAAATCACGTCATCCTGCTTCTGTCCACGTGAAACATGGGTTCCTTCAGCAGAACAAACCCTGGTTCTCATTTTTGGACACAGCTTCACTTCATGGTGATAACATGTTCCACACTGTAGCGTTTAAAGTCCTCGTATCACGAGAGAACATCCAGATCACAGCGGCTGCAGTGAGAGAGCAGACGGTAGAACCTGCAGTGAGAACCGACGGTAGAACCTAGATCAGGTTCCAGGATCCCAGGCTGGAATAAATCCTCAGTAGATTCTCAATAGATTCTGTGAAAGACTTCTTATGAATCCTCAATAGATCCCCAAGATGTGTTTAGTGGATCTCTGGTATAGAATGGTGCCTCAGTAGATCTCCAGTGGTTGACTTCCTGCAGGTATGGTTACCACGGTGATTGTAAGTCAATAGACCTCAGCAACTTTGTAGTAAACCTTCAGTAAAACCCCTGTAGGACCTCAGCAGACCTCAGTAGAACCCCTGTAGAACCTCAGCAGACCTCAATAGCTCTCCAACTGTTGTCCAGGTGTTTCCTTGACGACAGCCAGGTATGGTTACCGGGGCAGAGACTGCAGAGCGAACGTCTACCTCCTTCCGACTGGAGAGATCGTGTACTTTGTGGCGTCCGTCGTGGTTCTGTTTAACTACGAGGAGCGGACTCAGAGACATTACCTCGGACACACCGACTGTGTCAAGTGGTGAGAAAACACTCTGAATCACCTGCTGCTCTCCTATTGGCTGGTCTGTGGTGACAGTTAGTGACATCATCTCTCTGTGTGTCAGTCTGGCCATCCATCCTGACAAGATCCGCATCGCTACAGGACAGATCGCAGGAGTGGACAAAGACGGACGGGTGAGGACTAACACATTTTTATCTGGTTACCATGGTTACTACACACAAGGATGGCGTAATGACCACTGATTGTCCTCTTCAGCCGCTGCAGCCTCATGTCCGTATCTGGGACAGCGTCAGTCTGTCCACTCTGCAGGTCATCGGTTTGGGAACATTTGAACGAGGCGTCGGCTCTTTGGCTTTCTCCAAAGCTGTGAGTCTCACCAAGGTGCATCTTGGGAACTGTAGTCCATGGAACACAGAACCCAGATGGCTGGACTTTTCTGCATGTTTTTTCTGTCATTAATTTGTCACCTGATTTCTGAAATGGAAATTATTTATCAAACTCACTGTCTCTGTCTCTCTTTCTACTGTCTGTCTCTGCCTGTCCTCCTGTCCCCTGTGTCAGGACTCTGGTCAGCACCTCAGTGTGATTGATGACTGTAACGATCACATGCTGTCCGTGTGGGATTGGCAGAAGAAGTCAAAGGTCGCAGAGATCAAGGTGAGAACTGATTTAAAGTTTCACTTCCTGCTGTCACAGTTCATCTGAAGGAAGCTGCTTCATGGTGGTTCTCACTGGTCTGTCACTGGTCTCTCACTGGTCTCTGGTGTCCTTACAGACCACTAACGAGGTGGTCCTGGCTGTGGAGTTCCACCCCACTGACCCGAACACCATTGTCACCTGTGGAAAGTCCCACATCTTCTTCTGGACCTGGACTGGGACCTCGCTGGCTCGTAAACAGGGAATCTTTGGGGTTAGTTCATTTAATGAAGCAGCACCGATCACTGCTGCTGAAAACTGAGGATCTGTTCTCTAACTGAAATCTGAAAAACAGAACACCTGGAAAATGACCAGGTGTCCGTGTCAGCCGGTGATGGAAAGATTCAGTTTGTAAAAAAGATGAATAAGGTTTGGTGGAGCTGAGACTGTGGAATCTGCAGATGAACAGGAAGCTCCGCCCACCTGGACACAAAGCAGGAATCGGATTAAAACTTTGAGTTACACTCGTGAATATAAACCTGATTGTTTTTCACCGTTTCACACTAAACCTGATATAAGATATCAGTTAATCTTTCAGAGAACTGAACTACAAAATCACTGAAACACCACAAATGTGACTGAAACACTAAAAAGTTTCATCTTGTTACAGAAGAACAAACTGACTCTGTAGTCACGGTCTAACTCTGTATTCCAGGTCTAACTCTGTAGTCCTGACTTAATTTTTTCTCATGTCTTTTCAGAAATACGAGAAGCCGAAGTTTGTTCAGTGTCTGGCCTTCCTGAGCACTGGAGACATCCTGACCGGAGATTCTGGAGGAGTCCTATTGGTCTGGACCAGGAGTTCCGCTGAGACCCCCACTGGGAAGGGACCCAGAGGTGGGTTAGGGGAGGGGCCTGTTCCTCTGTCGCTACTAATCTGTGAAGATCAAAGACAGGACAGACGGGAGGCAGCAGCTCCAACATCTGCGTGATTCCTCGTAATTATTAAAGCAGCATGTCTGTTCTTGAGTCTGGTTGTTTATGTTTGTTTAGGTAGTTCTGGTAGTTGTGGCTTTGGGAGGGGCAGTGGGAGGGGCAGTGGGTCATATTCACACAGGAAGTTGAAGAAAAAGTAACAGAAAACCTGAAGAAACAGGAAGTATTTTTTGTGATCTCCTGCCTCCCGCTGGCTGCTGTTGGAATAGCACCTTAAAAACAACAACAACTGTGTGAACACCCAGGAACACGCATGTTAACATGACGTGAAACATTCTGACAAACAGCACACGTATGTCCAACATAAGATGAGAGATTCAATCATGTGACAGGAAGAGTTTCTTTTTCCTTCAGTCAAAACACCTGAATCGCCTGTGTGTGTGTGTGTGTGTGTGTGTGTGTGTGTGTGTGTGTGTGTGTGTGTGTGTAGCCTTTCAGATCAGCCGGCAGGTCAAAGGCCACGAGGGAAGTGTTTTCTGTGTGTGTGAGATGAGGAGCGGAACTCTGCTGACTGGAGGAGGAAAAGACCGAAGAATCATCCTGTGGGACCACGAACTGAGAGCAGACCGGGACATCGAGGTAACACACACACACACACACACACACACACACACACACACACACACACACAGCAGGTGTTGCTGAGTCTTCGGCTGGAGGTTTTAAACTCGTCGTCCTCAGAGTTCAGAAGTCACGTTTAGATTCAGACGTCCAGCAGTAAAACCTCCTGAAATCAAACTCCTCCCTCCATGATGCAGTTTAGGTCACATGACTCTGAGGTCACATGACTGTGTCCACAGGTCCCGGATCAGTACGGAACCATCAGAGCAGTGTCTGAGGGGAAGGGGGACGAGTTTCTGGTCGGAACATCCCGTAACTTCATCCTGAGAGGAACCTTTAATGATGGCTTCCTGGTGGAGGTCCAGGTGAGATCACATGACATTATCTGCTTGCATCATAAAGGTATTCAGCTGCTCTTGCTAGTACTGCTTATTGATTCACATCATGTTCTTTTTCTAAATATTCTTCAGCAGGACTTTTTCTTTGACCGTCTTTTTACTGTGCAGCAGTTTACCTGCAGCCCCCACATCACTCATGCCCCGCCCACATCTCTAATAACCTCAATTACCTGGGCTGACATTTTATTTATTTATTTGGCAGGTGGCCAAGTAAAGAATCTGTGTAGGAAATTCTTCTGTCCAGCAGCAGTGAAAAATAAATACTTTGTGTTCAGGAACAGCTGCAGCTTCCTCAGACACTTTAATTTGAAAATCCTTTACGTCGGTGGCCCCGCCCCTTTCTCTAGGAGCCAAGATGGCGACCGTTTAGTGTGGAAAGTGTCCAGAGTTTCACACTTCTGTTTTGGAGTATTCTGAGAGCATCATCCTGGTACTTTCTGTACTGACAGACCGATTATCCACGCTGATATTTACCATTTTTCTAATTATCAGTATTTTTTGTGTTCAAACGCCGATAAAATTAATGAATAAAAAATGTGCTGCTTTGGCTCTGATGCAGCCTCTCTCTTAGTCTGTAGTCACCACTTTGGTGTTGAGCAATGTCCCGCTGATAACTTCTCTGCCACAGAAGCAGCTCGCTTCGCTTTTCTGTTCGCTCTGTGGAGAACAGAGAGGAGAACAGAGAGGACTTTTAATTGTGATGTGTTCAGGGTCTCTGTACCTTTGTTTTGTGATGTGTTCAGGGCCACACAGATGAGCTGTGGGGTTTGGCGTCCCATCCGTCCAGAGACATGTTTCTGACCTGTGCTCAGGACCGCCTCGTCTGCCTTTGGAACTCGGTGGATCACAGCCTGCAGTGGAGTCGCACACTGGAGGTGAGGGGCGGGGCATCCTGACAGGTGATGAATGGGCGATTGCTTGATGATTGACAGCTGTATCTCCCTCAGGAACATGGACACTGTGCAGACTTCCATCCCAGTGGAGCTGTGGTCGCCATAGGAACGCACTCAGGAAAGTGAGTACAGATAATTTATGGAAGTCTTTCAGTCTGATGCTGTCTCTGTCTCGTGTCTCTGTCTCAGGTCACCCAACATGTCTCTGTCTCAGGTGGTACGTCCTGGATGCTGAGTCCACAGACCTGGTGGCGATCCACACCGATGGGAACGAGCAGCTGTCAGTGATGCGTTTCTCTGTAGGTGGGTGGAGTCAAATGTTTATAAATGAAGACGGTTTCCATGACAGCGTTGTGAGAAGACAACAGTTCCCAGCATGCCCCTCTCCCTCTCTGTGTGCAGATGGCAGTCTGCTGGCTGTTGGATCTCATGATAACTTTATTTACCTCTACACCGTCTCCGAGCGAGGACGCAAGTACAGCCGCTACGGGAAGTGTACCGTAAGTCTCCTTCTCAATATCTTCTTACTGTAGTCCCCTTCTGGGGATATGTCCACACAGGGTTACTACAGGGGCCAGAGGTTCAGGGAGCCAGAGGTTCATGGGACGGAGGCCACTGAAGGGGGGATGGTTTTCACCAAATCAATGTGAGGGAACTACAGTTCCCAGAGTTCTCTGTCAGTGCGATGGTGATGATGATGGTAATGACGATGATGGTGGTGGTGGTGATGATGGTGATGGTGGTAATGATGATGATGGTGATGACGATGATGATGATGATGATGATGATGGTGGTAATGGTGATGATGGTGATGACGATGATGATGGTGGTAATGGTGATGATGATGATGGTGATGGTGATGACGATGGTGATGATGATGATGATGATGATGGTGATGATGATGATGGTAATGATGGTGATGATGATCACTCACACTGCTCCGCTCCTCCTCCTCCTCCTCTGCTCCCTTCACTGGTTACCAGTAGCTGTCCGCATCCATTTCCAAACATTGGTACTTGCGTACCGTGCTGCGAACAGATCAGGTCCAGTCTACATCTAGGACATGGTCCAACCTTACATCCCAGCCCGCTCCCTCCGCTCCTCCTCCTCTTCTTCTTCTGTCCTGGCTCCTAAATGGTAGAATGAGCTCCCCAACAACATCAGGACAGCAGAAACTCTGAACATCTTCCACCACAAACTAAAAACACACCTCTTCCTCCTTTACCTTGAACAGTAGAACTTTAGTATCTTAAAATGGAACTTACTGATAGAACTTTGTAGTTTGGCTTTCTGGAAGAAATTGTATTTTCTTGATTCTTGTTGTTCTGGTTTTGAACCCTCATGGTTGAAATGAACTGATTGTAAGTCGCTTTGGATAAAAGAGTCAGCTAAATGAAATGTAATGTAATGATGATGATGATGATGATGGTAATGATGATGGTAATGACGATGATGATGATGTTTACACAGGGACATTCCAGCTACATCACACACCTGGACTGGTCACCTGACAACAACTTCATCATGTCCAACTCTGGAGACTACGAGATCCTCTACTGTGAGTACACATCACTACTGTAGTACGTGTACCGTAGTATTTAAACTGTACTATTTGTACTGTAGTATTTGTGCTACAGTAGTGTGTAGTAACAGTTGTGTGTTTTCAGGGGACGTTCCAAACGGTTGTAAATTGATCAGAAATCGATCAGAATGTAAAGACATTGACTGGGCGACGTACACCTGCGTCCTGGGATACCACGTGTTCGGTTGGTACACCCGACAGTGTGTTACTGTGTGTTACTGTGTCACTGTGTGACTGTGTGTCACTGTGTGTCTGTGTCACTTTGTGTCTGTGTGTGTCACTGTGTTACTGTGTGTGACTGTGTCACTGTGTGTTACCGTGTGTTACTGTTTTCAAACCTCCAACATGTTGAATAGTGGAGTATAAATTAATTATTCTTTAAACACTTGAACTCAGTTTATTGATGACTCTGTCTCTCAGGTGTTTAATTGATGTTTCTCAGGTGTTTGATTGATGACTCTGTCTCTCAGGTGTTTGGCCGGAGGGTTCAGACGGCACTGACATCAACGCTCTGATCAGATCTCACAACAGGAAGGTGATCGCTCTTGCAGATGACTTCTGTAAAGTTCACCTGTTTGCCTACCCGTGCTCCACCCCCAAGGTGACACTCTCTCTCTCTCTCTCTCTCTTTTTCACTCACTCACTCACTCTCTCACACACATACACACACTCACTCTCTCTCTCTCTCTCTCTCTCTCTCTCACTCACTCACTCACACACACACACACACACACACACACACACACACACACACACACTTTGTGACATGCAGCTCCAATGTGAATTTGCTATCAAATCAAGCGTTGGTGTTGCTGTGTGCCGGGAGACACGATGATGAATGATGCGCTCAGGGTCTCTGAGGCTGTGCGGTTCATCTGTGACTGAATTGATCCAGGTGATTGTGTCCATCACACAGCAGCAGCATCAGTAATGAAGGGTTCGTGCCCACATGAAGAGAGAAGCACCAACATGGTTCATATTAATTCATTTTTTAAAATGAATGATTTCAAGCCAAAGAAAACATATTGTGTTCATTGATCAGTCAACCAGTGATGACTGTGTTTGTGTGTCTGCAGGCCCCCAGCCATAAGTACAGCGCCCACAGCAGTCATGTGACCAACGTCAGCTTCCTGTACAACGACAGTCACCTGATCTCAACGGGAGGGAAAGACACCAGCATAATGCAGTGGCGTTTGGTGGAAAAATCTTCGTTGTCTCTCAATGATGGCCTCATCTCTAACTCCGCCCCCCGACGGGCTGATCCCATCTTCGCCCCGCCCCATCTCTCTTCACCCACACAGGAACCAAACCCTCCCCCCACAGCCAATGGAACCCAAGAACCCTTTCTGGAAACCCCTCCCCCCACAGAGTTGGTCCCGCCTGCTTCTGAGTTAACCCCGCCCCACTCTGAGTCGACCCCGCCCCCATCAGACAGCACGGTGAGTCTGAAGGACAGCCTGGAGCCGAGTGACGACACAGCCACGCCCAGCGATGAGGGACTGCCCCCCCTGACTCCGCCCTCATAGACAGAGAATCCCTGTGTGTTCTTGTCCTGCTGTCTTTGTGGGGACCAGGCTCAGTTAAACACCGTGAGGATAACTTTACGGAGTGAGGACATTCCGTTGTGTCCTCAGTCTGTCAGACCTTTGAATTTTGGTTCGAGGGTGCAGGTTTGTTATTAAAGTTAAAATTCAGTTCCGTTGAGGCATTCACTGCCTGTTTGTGATCTTTAGGTAGGGATTAAAATTATACAATAGAAAATGCAGTCGCAGCTGAACTCACATGAAACATGTATGTGAAGACGCAGCGTACTTCTACTTCCTGGGGACATCAGTGTCTCTGATGTCCATCACACTAAACCTCCAGAAATTCACTCCAAAAGACTGTTCAGAAGCTGCTTCAGAATCTGTCTGTTTTAAAGTTTTCTTCAGGATCACAGTGATGGGTGATGTTTGTCTGATTACCCATGATGCACTGCAAACAGAATCTGCTCACTATTATTTCTGCTACTTTCAACGGGACAGTATGACTAAATGGAAACAAATAATAATGATAGTGATGGGGCAGGGCATTTATTGTGTTTTTAGTGTCGGGTCACATGACTTATCTCGGCAATCAGAGGTGACGTCACAGTTTGAAACACCTGGAGAGTCTGAATCACCAGAGGAGAGAGTGGAAGAGGAGTATTAACCTGACACGTAGACACCCGACAGACCCAGAGTTACCGTCATCCAAAAATCTTTTCTTTGGTTTTATTTGTTTTTAAAATGTCACCACGGACAGGTGGGGACACCTTTACAAAACGCAGACTTGCAGAATGAAAGCTACAGAACAGGTGAGACAGGTGTGTCTTTGGTCGTTTTTTTTTCTGCCAATAAGAGCAGAGAATTTGAACACAAAGTGTCAGAGAAAATGAGAGTCTTAAATATATATTTTTTAATCCTCGGGAGACAAAATATCTGATGTTTTTTTTCTATGTAAAATATTTCTGGATGAGGTGATTAAAATTCCTCTGCGGGCATTGATTCAACCCTAAAATGACATGTAATCCCCTGAAGGGGCTCAGATGTAACTCAACACCTTTTACTTTATTCAGTATGTGCGGATCAGTGAACATGCAAATAGTCTCCACCCACCACTCACCGGCAGCTCGATGCAGCTCCGCCCCCAGGTTGACAGGATTGGTTCCTCAGGTGTGTTTCTGTTCATGTTGTTGCGGTTCAAAAGGAGATGATATGCCATATTGATCACTTATTTTACTCATAAAAACACGTGAATGTTGAAAACTGGATTTTCTTTGGAGGGTTTATTTAACCCTTTAAAACAGATACTGTTTCAATTCTGACGTGTTTCAGCCTATCAGGGAAGGAAAAGTACCACAGAAGGCTTTTATTCCAAAACATACAGTAAATATGAACTCTGGAGGACAAACCACAGAATGTGGAGGTTTCAAAATAAAATTGATTAAAAAAATTAAAATATGTAGTTCTTTGATAAAAGTTGCTTCTTGACTCTCTTCAGTCTTAAATACACACAGCTGTTGTTGTTGTTGTTGTTTCGAGAGCCTCTCACCTGAGCCAGGTGAGCTTCAGTCCGGAGATTCAATAGATCGAGGCTGAAGTTAAATGAACTGATGTAAACAGGAAGTAAACAGAATGTAAACAGGAAATGTGGAACTTGATGCCGACCTCCAGATTACAAACTGTGACTGATTTATTACTTTTTTCTGATTATCTGACTCCAGAGTTGGCAGAGAACTGCTCAGAGTGAGATGTCTGTCTGACTGAGGATCTCTGCAGCAGTTGTTTGTATATACTGCAGATATGTGTATAATTCTGTTCACCATTAGGGGGCAGCAGCTCCTCAGCAACACTGTAAAAATACTTTGTCACGTTCAACACATCTCTTATCCAATCAGGTGACAGGACACTTAAGGTCCTCTCTTCTGATTGGCTGGTTTCTGTGACTTCCTGAATGATTGCTGGTGGTGTTTTTGTATCTTCTGGACCATTTCTTTTCAAAATGTTTTCTGAATGTCAGGATAATGATGTCACTCAGCGGGCGGGGCCTGCCAGGCAGGAGGAGGGTCATTCACGGGGTTTGGGAGGGTTGTTCATGTTGCCTTTTTAATACCTATATGTCTTCATCTTTTCTATGCTCGTCTCTCTGGCTTGTACAGAGTTCAGGAACTCACCTGGACATTCAGGGAGGTGTGGGGCATATGGTATGTGGGTGGGGTCAGGGATGGGGTCCAGGGTTATTGGCTTCTTGGGTTGTGTCTGGATTAAAGTGTTTCTTTTCAGTGTTCAGTAACAAGATTGATACTCATGATGATGATGATGATGATGATGATGTTGTTCATGTGACTGTTTTGAGCCAATCATGTCTTCTCTCATACATTCCTGTCAGATGACAGACTGTACTGAAGATTTCAACAAAAAAATGCAAATAAATGTAAGCATCACACGTGTTTTCATATCAGATGTTTTGACAGAAACTGACAGTTATTTTAGAAAATGATCAGTTATTTCAATAATTAAGGCACCAGATTTACTTTTGTTTCACTATGTGGTGTTTTTTTTAAATAATATTTAACTTCCATGTTCCATTCTGAATCAAGTTTTACTTTATGATTCACAGTGAACGAGTGTAATAACAGTTGATCAGTTAACCCAGTGACGGTCCAGGAATAGATCCTCACCTTTGACGGACCCGGCCGACTGCTGTCAGTTCAGCTTTGTAACGACTGTCACACCAAAGTCAGTCATGGAGTTCTGCTCTGTTTTGTTCTAGAACCAACGCTCATGTTGTACATGCTTCCCATCAGCAACATTATGAGGAAGGACCACATAAACTTCCGTTGTTCTGCAGATGACACTCAGTCCTATCGTTCTGTTAAAGTAGATGAGACAAATCAGAGAAACTGGAAGAATGTCTAAAAGACAAAGTTGTCAATGAGCTGTAACTTTGTAAACTCAGACAAACTGAGGTTCTTCTATTCTCCACCCACAGTGGTCCTCTGGAGAACACCGACCTCCAGCTCCACTGTGAGCCACTTCTCTGATGACGAGTTGTTCTTTCACACAGATCCCGTCTGGAGGACTGTGTTCTTTCATTTCTGTGATATGAAAAATATCAGGAACCTGCTGACTTGGCGTGATGCAGAACAGTTGAATCATGCTGTCAAGTAAAGATGAACCATGTTGGTTACTTTTGAAATATAATAGTTTATAGATGACTAGATAATGTATTAAATAATTTCAGTATTTTGGTGATTTCATCAAAGTAACTTATCACATCTGATGACTTCTCTACTAAACTGATCAATAATAAAAACATGTAAACAAGTCGACACTGATTACTGTAAAATTTGTATAGACGTTCAATAGAAGCTCCATTCCATTCCTCCAGTTCCTCCAGTTCCGCTGTCACAAGGACAGATACAGGAGATCATTCCAGATACAGGAGATCATTCCTGATACAGGAGATCATTCCAGACACAGGAGATCATTCCTGATACAGGAGATCATTCTAGATACAGGAGATCATTCCAGATACAGGAGATCATTCCTGATACAGGAGATCATTCCAGATACAGGAGATCATTCCTGATACAGGAGATCATTCTAGATACAGGAGATCATTCCAGATACAGGAGATCATTCCTGATACAGGAGATCATTCTAGATACAGGAGATCGTTCCAGATACAGGAGATCATTCCAGATACAGGAGATCGTTCCAGATACAGGAGATCATTCCAGATACAGGAGATCATTCCTGATCCAGGAGATCATTCCTGATACAGGAGATCATTCTAGATACAGGAGATCGTTCCAGATACAGGAGATCATTCCAGATACAGGAGATCATTCCAGATACAGGAGATCATTCCTGCCGACAGCAATAAGACTGTACAATAACTCACCTCTGGCAAAATCCATCACACAACAATAACACTGTTGTCTGTGTTTCTTGGTTGTTTGTATATAATATATATATAGATATATACTGTACTGTATATACTGTGCATTTTATATCTTATATTTAATATTTTTTACTGCTATTTTATTGCTTTTCTATTATTCTATTATTATCTTATTGCTTCTGTATGCTGCTGTAGCGAAAAAATGTCCCCTCGGGGATTAATAAAGTAACTACCTAACCTAACCTAAACTCAAGTAAGTGTAACCCACGTTAGTTTCACCAGCAGCTAAAGGGTTAACTCACTGCAGTACCGACGGTAACCAGAGTGGCGCTGTAGTCTATGTTTTTACATCTAACCTGTCTGTCAGAAACGTGAAACAGCAGCGTCACGAACAACCCCACTTAACAATCTTATTTTCAATTTTTTTTTTTAGCACGCTCCTGTGGAGGAGCTCTGTTTCTTTTACTTGTTCAGCAGACCGACTCCCGAGGAAGACGTTTCTGTCAAGTGACGGTCTGTCGATGTGTGTGAGGAGTCTCCGGCGAGTGGTCCATATTGCTAACAGTTAGCCGCTAGCTGGTACAGAGGAGCAATGTTATAAACCCGTTGATCAATTAGACAAAAAATATCTGAGGAGAAAAGAAAAACAACAGTCTGACATAAACATTTATATGTTGTTCAATGTTATAATTTCTGAGTGTCCCTGTGGTTGTGTGTAACGGCGTGTTTTTAGAGTTAGCGCCACAATCACGTGGTCAGGTGGTGAAAATAATGTTGATTAACTGGTAGATAAATAACGCCTGTTAGGGTTATAGGATAGAGCTCACTGACACTTTGAGAACATGTGTAACGTTTCTGTGTGAACAATATGTTGACATCTTAATATTGACCACAGTGTTTAGTGCAACACACATTTTTGTACCGGTCATTTACTGCGTTTACTGTCATTTACATGCATTAAAAATGGAATGTAGACATTTATCAGGAGAAATAATGTACACCACTGACATCCTATTTAATTATGCTGGATGGACATTGTTTTTCTTCTTTTTGTTTTTGGAGCCAGCGATCCTCAGAAACCTGTTCTGTGTTGTAGTTTCACAGTTTAACCAGCGATCCCTGATCATCTGTGTTGTTGATGGAGCTGCAGCTTCTTGGATTCTCCTGCCAGGACACAGACCGGTGAAGATACAGGTAAGAGTTAAAGGCCGACAGCCTACAGACACACAGTACGTATGTAGTAGACTGAGAGACAATACACTGAATTATATGGACTCTGGGAAACGTACAGCGACTCAGTTCATTATCTCAATTTGTTATTTTTTTTTCTTGGCCAGAATAAATTACAGTTCAAATCTTTTGCAAGGTGTCAACATTTTTCATGTTTCATTCACACCCGGAGAGACTTGAAATCTTCACACTTTATATATAATGTGTTATTCTAAAGAACAAAACTCATCACAAAGTGTTGTTCACAGCTGATCAATAAGTGGGTGCAAGTCTCCATCAGGTTGACTTCCTGAGTGTTGATCAACTATAAGCTCTTTAAATCTTATTGACGACCAATCGACTCGCTGCAATGGACATCCATTTGATTGATAAAATTTTTCTCAGAGATTACAGTAAGATTTATTCTGAATGAGATTTAATTTTGTAATGACATTTATTTTATAATAACCCCAATTCAACAATTCCCTCATCAGCTAGGAGGGAAAAAAAACTCCTCTTTAAGGGAGAAAAAACTCCAACAGAGGGAAGAAAAACTCCCTTTAACAGGAAGAAACCTCCGACAGAACCAGGCTCAGAGGTGGGCGGAGCATCTGTTAACAGAACCAGACTCAGAGGTGGGCGGAGCATCTGTTAACAGAACCAGGATCAGAGGTGGGCGGAGCATCTGTTAACAGAACCAGGCTCAGAGGTGGGTGGAGCATCTGTTAACAGAACCAGACTCAGAGGTGGGTGGAGCATCTGTTAACAGAACCAGACTCAGAGGTGGGCGGAGCATCTATTAACAGAACCAGGATCAGAGGTGGGCGGAGCATCTGTTAACAGAACCAGGCTCAGAGGTGGGTGGAGCATCTGTTAACAGAACCAGGATCAGAGGTGGGCGGAGCATCTGTTAACAGAACTAGACTCAGAGGTGGGCGGAGCATCTGTTAACAGAACCAGACTCAGAGGTGGGCGGAGCATCTGTTAACAGAACCAGGATCAGAGGTGGGCGGAGCATCTGTTAACAGAACCAGGATCAGAGGTGGGCGGAGCATCTGCCACCACCGGTTTGGGTGAGAGGAGAGCAGAGAGAGAAAAGGACAGCATAGAGATAGAAGAGAAGAACTGTTGGTGGAGACGACAATCAGAGAGCAGAGACATGCAGCTCCATGACGGTACATCTGCAGAAGAAAGAACCCCAGTGCATCATGGGAGGTCCCCCAGCAGCTGCGGTCTATAGCAGCAGAACAGCAGGATGGTTCAGGTTCACCTGAGCAGCTCCAACTATGAACTTTATCAAAAAGGAACGTTTTGAGTCGACCCTTAAAGCTCGAGAGGGTTTCTGCTGCTGAACACAAACTGGGAGCCTGAAAACTGAAACTCTGATTTACATCCTGCTGGTGGAAACTCTGGGAACAACAAGCAGGCTGAGAGAGAAAGTTGATTTGCAACAACTTTTTCAAGGATTTTAGAAATAAACATCAGGTTGTAAATTGGTCTGTAGTTTCCTAAAACAGCTGATCAAGAGTCGGCTTTTTCAGGAAAGGTTTAATTACAGCCACTTTAAAAGCCTGCGGTACATAGCCGGTTACAATAAGATGTATTTTGTAATGAGATCTATTTTGTAATGAGATTTATTTTGTAATGACACCTGTAAGTTTCCAACACTCAGTCATCATGTCAGTGAAGTTCATCAAACGCTTCACTTTCCATCTGATAACCATAGAAACCTTTTTCAGACCCAAGTGATGACAGACTTTGATGATCAGTCAGATTTATTCTCCTGATGCCTGAAATCAATTGAATGCATTCAGACTACAGTTTATTTAAATAAACAATCACACTGCAATTTATTTAAATAAACATTCATACAGAAGTTTATATAAATATACTTTCATACTACAGTTTATTTAAATAAACAATCACACTGCAGTTTATTTACAATGAACATCTGATCAGTCAGAAGTAGTTTATTAAACTCAGGATTCAAAGTCCAAAAACTGTAAATATTCACATTGACACAGTGTTTTCTGGGAAACTTGCTTCTTTCACATCATGTGGTTTTGTGATGTCAGTGTTTCCCTGGTCTGTGATTGGCTCAGACGTTACAGCGGTTGCTGTGGCAGCAGACCCAGCCCAGCCGAGAGCAGTTCTCCAGCCGAGTACAGCCTTTTTCTCCGTTATCTACAAGCCAGATGTTTTATAAACTTAATCAATGCAGTCAGTGCAGATTTATTTAAAGTTCTGCTTGGCTGATTTAATGTCACATCAACAAAACATGAAACTGTCAAACTGATTTTTAATCTTTCCAAATAAACATGTAAAATCCAGATTCACAGGAACGATCAATTTTCTGTTTAAGTTAATCTGTTGTCACACTTTATTTTCATTGCAACTGACCTGTAGGACTAAAAAATAAGAACAAAAACTGTGATTCATGCGTGTCCTGCAGCACTCACCTCTGGTGTAGCAGGCTTGTTTCTCTTTTCCTTGGCACTGCAACAGCTGGTTGTTCACCATCAGGAAGTCCTCACCGTAACATTCGATGTAAAACTTCTGAGCTGCAACACAGAGACACACTCAGTAAAATGGAACCACACACCTGCTCCACATCTTACTTTTGGAAAATGAAAGATGAGGTTCCAGGTCCGACGTGATTTCCTGCGGCTCCAATTTTGTAACAGGTTTACTCAACAGACCTGTGACGCGTTAGACGTTGAAACAAATTGGTTTTGTTTCGTTGTAGTTTCATACTGCGTCTGTTTCTCAGCACTCTGCTGATTCTTGATGTTGAGTTAAATTTGTTAAACCTGTTGCTCAGAGGGAGCGCCTCAAGCTGTTTTGAATTTCTGTTGATGTTTGCGTTGTTGTCAGCTGACTGAAAGAAATGAATCCAACTAATCAACAGAAGTGAAATTCAGTTAGATAAAGTGATTTGTTGATAAAACGTCTTCATTCCATTTCACAGCACTAATTAAAAATGCTTAATATTACAATACACGATGTTCACCTGTCTCCCACTGCCCTGATTAATGCAGCGGTCAGCAACACGTATACAATAATATTAATAATAAAAATAATTCCTGTAGTAAACTGTCACCATGGTTACATTGTGAAGGTGAGGTTACCTGAGCACAGCGGCAGCAGGAGAAGCAGCAGCAGATAAAACTTCATGTTTCTGGTTGTAGATTTCACTTCAAGCAGCAGTGAATGATGTGCGAGCACAATCAATGTGCACTTTTATCCTCTGCTGAAACAATAATACACAAAGGTGAACAGATAGATAACTGATCTGAACACAAACTACTGAACTCATGAAGGGTCACAGACATTGTCGTCCCTTGTTTATCTGAACTTTGCTCTGTTCCAAATACCATGACTCAGCAAGATTTCTGATAGTAAGCTGGTTCGCTGTAGTCATCAGTCAATTTAAAGTTTCAAGTTTTATGTTTGTTATATCACAATAATGTAATGGGTTAGGGTTAGAGTTAGGATTTAAGTATACAGGTGATAACCAGAAATAAAATGTCTGATCCTCAAATAACTCCCAGAGGAAAGGTAGTAGAGATCTGAAAGTTGGTGGTAACCCTAACCCTACTCAGATGACTTCAGTAATCAGATTACTTTAGGGTTAGGTTTTTAAATTTCAATGACAACCCCCCCCCCTCCCCGCCCCCTTGTGGCCCCTCATTGGGTCCAGCAGTTTGTTATAGAGGGTCAAGGCCATGCACAAACCGCTGCATGTCAGTCGAGCTCTCTTAACTTTTTGTTCAACTCCGAGGTGTTAGGATGAGGTCTTCTTGGTGGTGGCGCTGTCCCGAGTGGGTCTTTGGTCCTGGTTAGGGGGTTATTGTTAGGTTTTGAAACATTTAATGACCCCCCGCCCGCACTGACCCCTCATCTGGTCCAGCAGTTTGGTACAGGGGGTCAAGGGCAATGTGCAGGCCCCCGCACATCAGTCAAGCTCTCCCCACTTGTGTTTCCATGCCGAGGTGATTTAGGATTAAGTCCTCCAGGGAGTGGTGTTTGACCCCAGTGGGCCCTTGGCTCCCGTTAGGTCGTAGGAGATACCTTTTAGTTGAGGGTTTACTTGGTCCCAGCCGGGGTTAGAACTGGTCCTGTGGTGACCTTTGACCTTACGGTGCTTGTTTCAGGCTATGTTTATTGGTGGTGGTCCTATGGGTTAGGTTAGGTAGTTACTTTATTAATCCCCGAGGGGACATTTTTTTCGCTACAGCAGCATACAGAAGCAATAAGATAATAATAGAATAATAGAAAAGTAATAAAATAGCAGTAAAAAAAATATAAAATATAAATATAAAATATAAAATGCACAGTATATACAGTACAGTATATATCTATATATATATATATATATATTATATACAAACAACCAAGAAACACAGACAACAGTGTTATTGTTGTGTGATGGATTTTGCCAGAGGTGAGTTATTGTACAGACTTATTGCGGTCGGCAGGAATGATCTCCTGTATCTGGAATGATCTCCTGTATCTGGAATGATCTCCTGTATCTGTCCTTGTGACAGTGGAGCTGGAGGAGTCTTTTGGAGAACGTCCTCCTCTGTCCCTGCAGCAGGTGGTGGAGAGGGTGGTCAGGATTATCCAATATGGATAATAGTTTGTTCAGCGTCCTCCTCTCCACCACCTTTTCCAAGCTGTCAAGTTTGTAGCCGATGATGGAGCCAGCCTTCTTAACCAGTTTGTTAAGTCTGTTGGTGTCTCCGGCTCCAATGCTGCTCCCCCAGCAGACCACAGCGAAGTACAGTTCACTGGCCACAACAGATGGTAGAACATCTCCAACATCTTGCTGCACACATTGAAGGATCGAAGTTTCCTCAAGAAAAAGAGTGGTTACTTTTTAACTAATGTGTTGATGACCTCTGTCATTGTCCCCAGCTATAGTTTGTGGTTTTGGAAGGATGCATTATCAGTGGTGTACCTCGGGGTCACAGGGTGTTTCGACCATCATCACCAGACACCCTACCCAAGGACGGTCCCCCGGAGTTATCCATGCTCCGGGGCACAGAGCCCCCATCCTCTCTCAAAGTAAGGGTTTGTTCAGGCGCTTTGAATGTTAGGTATAAGGAGGTGGAGGGAGGGGGAGGGGGAGGGGGAGGGGTTGAGGATTAAGGTGTTACAACGACCCTCCCTATAGAGTAGTGCAAGGGGTTAGAGGTAGGGGTTAGGGGTTAGGTGAAGGGGCCTGATCCTCCCATCCAATTGAATGGATGAGAGGGAATGCACGGTCCTGCCACCCCAGCACCTCCCCCCCAATCCTGTGCTTCCAGTTAGGGTTTCCTCGTCCATGTGGCCAGGGGACAGTCTTGTCCTCTGTGGCGATGGACGAGGATCCCGTTTGGGCTCATTAGTCCCTGTTCATGGTAAGTATATCTTTTTGTGTTTATTTTGGAGTGGGTTACAGATCCTGAAATAAAAAAATTAAATAAAAAGAGACTAGTTTGTCTTTGAAAAAAAATAGTGAACAATTTGTCTTTAATTCTTGTGCCTGTCGCAACGTTTCAACTTCTTTTAGTCTTCATCAGGCGTAGGCACGAAAAAAAATAAAAAAATAAAAGTGGTCCCCTTGTGGTCTCCAAGTCTTTTTTGCTTGCTGGGCAGGTCCTCTTGCCTTTTTTCAGCAGATCAAATTTGAGGACAGGGGTGGGGTACGCCTCTGCTCCTTTTGTAGAGTCTCCCTGTCCTGCAGGGGCTTGCCTTGTGGAGCATTTTGTCCATTGGCCGATTGCCCTGTCTGTCTTTGAGGCTCTGTAATTTATGCAGTTACCAGGTGGCCAGCTTTTGGAAGAGCGCTTTGCTCTACTCCGTGCTTTTTGCCTTTTTCGTAATGCTTACAGTTTGTAATTATCTTCTCTAATTATAAGGACCACTGTTTGTGGTTTTTTTTTAAAATATAGGGATCTGTTTTAAATATTCCTGATTCATGTGTGCATTCATGTGTGTTTATATGTGAGAAGCTGACTTGCAGCTAAATGTAGGAGCATCAGATTAAGCCTTTAGGTTTGATAGTTATTGAAGCTGTAGCCCACAGATGACGAGGACCTTCATCACCTGGAAGACTTAGAGGATGAAGGAAAATGTTGAATTTTCTGTGACATCATCAGCATGCACGCATTGCTTAAAGGAAAACTACCACAGCCTCACACATGTAAACAAACTGAGAATGAGCTGTGATTAGTATGTTCAGATGGATATAATCACCGATGTCCACCTGGCAGTCACATTTCAGGTGAAGATGACAGCTGAGGAAGGAAGGTTGATTTTCTCTGTTTCTCCCTGTAAACATTCAGACACATTCATGAGTTAGTCCTAATATAATAAGTGTGAAACATTTCCAGGCCTCAGACAGAAAGTTAACATCCTCACTACGTCCTACATCCATGTAGAGGACAGAAGTATAAATGAGTGTTGTTCTTTTATTGCAGTGTAGAGCTGGTGTCATGGTGAGAGATCAGTACATTACAAACATACAGTGGGGCAAAAAAGTATTTAGTCAGCCACCAATTGTGCAAGTTCTCCCGCTTAAAAACATGAGAGACGCCTGTAATTTTCATCATAGGTACACTTCAACTATGAGAGACAAAATGAGAAAAAAAATTCCTGAAAATCACATTGTCTGATTTTTAAAGAATATATTTGCAAATTATGGTGGACAATAAGTATTTGGTCAATAACAAAAGTTCATCTCAATACTTTGTTATATACCCTTTGTTGGCAATGACAGAGGTCAAACGTTTTCTGTAAGTCTTCACAAGCTTTTCACACACTGTTGCTGGTATTTTGGCCCATTCCTCCATGCAGATCTCCTCTAGAGCAGTGATGTTTTGGGGCTGTCGCTGGGCAACACGGACTTTCAACTCCCTCCACAGATTTTCTATGGGGTTGAGATCTGGAGACTGGCTAGGCCACTCCAGGACCTTGAAATGCTTCTTACGAAGCCACTCCTTCGTTGCCCGGCGGTGTGTTTGGGATCATTGTCATGCTGAAAGACCCAACCACGTTTCATCTTCAGTGCCCTTGCTGATGGAAGGAGGTTTTCACTCAAAATCTCACGATACATGGCCCCATTCATTCTTTCCTTTACACAGATCAGTCGTCCTGGTCCCCTTGCAGAAAAACAGCCCCAAAGCATGATGTTTCCACCCCCATGCTTCACAGTAGGTACGGTGTTCTTTGGATGCAACTCGGCATTCTTTCTCCTCCAAACACGACGAGTTGAGTTTTTACCAAAAAGTTCTATTTTGGTTTCATCTGACCGTGTGACATTCTCCCAATCCTCTTCTGGATCATCCAAATGCTCTCTGGCAAACTTCAGGCGGGCCTGGACATGTACTGGCTTAAGCAGGGGGACACGTCTGGCACTGCAGGATTTGAGTCCCTGGCGGCGTAGTGTGTTACTGATGGTAGCCTTTGTTACTTTGGTCCCAGCTCTCTGCAGGTCATTCACTACTTTTTTGCCCCACTGTACATGTACAAGACATAATTCAATATATGAAAATGAGATTTGTGCTTTATTAAAAATATCTTGTTGAACATGTTTCTTTTGTAATAAAAAAAAATGCTTTGAGTATTTTCTTTGTTCTCACTTAGATGTAACTTGGTAAATGTGCTAGCATGAGTGTTAGCTCTTTATGGTAGCCTCCATCCAACACAGTGGATGTTTCAGTGTTGAGCGGACCTTCATTCCAATGTGCCCTGCAACATAAAGGAAAATGGATATACAGTAACTTGAGGTTTTAAAGCTGATTAACCAACAACCACTGCAGCATATTTCCAGATGTCCTTTAGGGCACCGAGAAGAGTTTTGGTCTGCTGTGTGCACACAAGAAATTGTTGTCCAACCTGTGGTGTTGTTTGTCCTCCATGCAGCTGTATAAGAACCTGTGGTCGACAGTGATGCAGGGCAGCCAGGTTGTGGAGCGCCCCGCCTGGCGGAAAGAGTTGTGTGCAGACAAACCGGTGGTCGGATCTCTGTCCAAAAGTGTAAAATGGACACACAACAATGTCAACAATGCAACATTAAAGATTGTTCATTTGTAAATCTGTTTTCCATTTGCAGTGTAACAGTTGATAGTTTGTTTTACTAAAAACAACAGAGATGGATATGACATAGAAAAGGTCGCCAGCAATGATTGAACTGTGGACGCTGCACTTGTCTTCTTGAACCATGAGGCCACCAGACGTTCCTGATATTTAAGTGTCACACATTGACTTTAGATATTTGTAAATCATTTTTAATTTAAAACAGGAAATCATTGACTGACATTCCATCAATTATGATCTTGTAAAACCTGAAAAGTCTTATGTTAAACTCTGTTAATAATTTCCTTGTTCCATTTTTGTTTGCTTCTGTTATGTCTCTTTTAAATTACAATTTATCTTAATACCTCGTATCATTTGTCAGTGCCTGTAAAGTAAAATATTAAACAGCCATTATTGTGTAATTCAGCTGTTTGTTAACTTTGGTGAAAATGACCTGTAGAATATATATATATATATATATATATATATATATATATATATAAGAAATCTGGTTCAATGATGTTCAGTAAGATTTGAATAATAAATTTCCAGATCATGGACACATTGTGTTGTGGAAAAGATCTATGGTCAACCTTTATTTCCATATGCTGTTTATGTCTGTAAAAACACTAGCAAAACTCCTCGGGTTAGGGGTTAGGGTATAGGGTTGGTAACCATAAATAAAATGTGAGATCCTCACCCTAACAGGGTTATGTTTTTCAAACATTTAAATTCCATCAGATCCTGTTTCCACTGTTAACGTCTCCATTTGAGAGCAGAAAAGAGCTGTAGTTTGTGAGTAGTGTGGATGGGCAGATACAAGTCTAGCACTAGGACCCAGACAGGAAGGGAGGATTGTCTATTGAGGCAGGAAGCTCACCTGGGCCTATTTCCTGCACACCTGAGCTCAAGCTGAGGCCTGCCTTGGTTTGGTGGTGATTTAGTTCAGCTCCCTTTGTTTTAAAAGATTTGTTAAAAAAAAAAAAAAAAAAAAGGTTTTAGTGGTGAATAAATAAAAAGATGAACTTTGTCTTTTATCTCTTTAGACCAAATAAAATCAACTATTCTTTTTAACATATTAACTCACTCTTTTTTTGTAAATATTCTCCAGGCAACTGCATGTTCTAAACTGAGGGGAGGGGCTTTGTTTCAGGCCTGTAAATGATTTTGTTTGTAAAGTTCAATTTTTTTTTTGATGAATTGATTTTATTTCTTTAGTTATTTTAGCAGATACTTTAGAGAAACCAGCCACTGTTTTTTCCCCCCATCATTTGTTAGGTTTTAGTTTGTAAAGAAATGAAATGTAAAAAACAGCCCAACGTATTTAGTATTAAAACAGTGTGTCTGTGTTTGGGCTGCCAGGGAGAAGGAAATGGTTCCAGTCTTTATTCATGTCTTGTGTGAGTTTGTTTAAGTTTGTTTATTTTGTAGTGCTGTTAAATGGTTTGGTTTAGCTCCAGTGAATTTGTTTGCAGTGATGATTATTTGTTGTACATGTCATTTGCCACCAGCCTCCCTGACTGCAGTTTGGACCCACATTCTTTATTTGTTTGGTTGTTAATTTGTTTGATTTTATTTTTGTATTAAACAGTTATTTGAAGCCCTTTATCATTCCTGGTGTTTATTTTTATCATCCAGTCACCTGGATTGTCTCCATCAGTCTGAAGTTCCAGTTTATTGTGGCTCCTGTCTATTATCACCTGGTCACAGTAGCAAAAGCCTTCAGAAGTAATTCCTCCAACACGTCTTCCATCCCAGGTGAAAATACGGTGACTTGTGTCAAAGGTGTGTGTGACTGGTTAGAAGTCACTTGTGTTGCTCATTGTGTGTTAATGGCAGCAGCAGTCTGTTCTCTCTGAAGTTGTTGTAGTGCTGCTTGGTTGTGGTGGTTGTCTGGATGGAGGGAGGGAAGGAAGGAAGGAAGGAAGGAAGGAAGGAAGGAAGGAAGGAAGGAGGTATTTATTTGAGCTTGAACTTGCTCCATTGGGCAGCTCAGCTCACAAACAAGCCATTTTGTAATGTTTGTAATATGTCATAGGTATGTTCCTGCTCTGGACAACAGTGCTGGCTGAAAGTTGGGGTGAAACAAGCAACACTAAGAACTGCTCCACTGATTATATGTTTAAAGGTCATCTTCATATGGAAATGGGGGAAGTCCCCAAAGTTCAGCCTATATAGATGAGTTTTGAAGATAAATTGTAATCCATCCACTCACAGTCATTACACAATGACATCATCCTTTCTACAGCTAACTATGGTTGCACATGACTTTAGCATAACCTGCTTTCCAACCCTGTGATTATGTAATGCTTAATAAGAGTTACTATAGAATTAGTGTTAGCATTGGGCTAGCGACCTTTATGCAGATTAATTTTGACCTAAACATACCTGGTACATAAATACATACTTAAAAACACAGAAGTATTTATCACTTGGACATATTTACCAGTTTCTGAATGCACACATTTAAGATGGACACAGTGAAACTGTAGTAACCCCCCCCCCCCCCGCTCTGATTGGTAGGTTGATTCAGTCGGTGTAATGAGATCTCTCCTGAAAACATGGAAACTGTCAAAGTTGTTATTCTCTTGTTTTTTCATAGTCTGTCTGCCTGCCTGCCTGCCTGTCTGTCTGTCTGTCTGTCTGTCTGTCTGCTCATGTCTTTGGCTGCTAGCTTGTTGAGCAACACTAAACTCTTCACTGACGTCACTGAGTAACTCACACCTGCTGTGATCATAAGATGATAGACATCATTAATAATATAAATCTGGTACTTTACTACATTGTTAACAGTGTTAAGATTTCTCTATTAGTTCATTACTGAGAGATTGAACTGTTGGTTGTAGAAGTGCTAACGAGGTGACAAAAAGTTTCAAATGTTTGATATTTGTAAATTGTTCAACTTAATCAGCACTGAAACAGCACATGAACACATGAAACATGTTTTCTGTTGTGTTGTTGTTGTTGATTATTCGAGATATCAAAGTAATTGTTGTGAACGCGTAGTTCGTGACAATAACTTATAAAAAAGATTTATAATTTTATTGTTGAACTTGAAAAATATTGTAACTTGTTGAATCATTTGCATATTCTCTGTCCCCCCGCTGACCGACCACCCCCCCTTTTATTCCCCCCCAACCACCCGAACCCGCAACGGACCGAACCGACACAGAGTTTCATCATGACTGAGTCCATTCTGTTTGACATAAAGTTAAAGGAAACACATGTCATTTATAGCACTGTTCAGTCATGTCCTTATCACTCGTGGCGCTTACTTTATGTCACAGCTCCAGAAAGACACAAATACAAGCTTAATAATGGAAAATATTACGACTGCTTGCTCTCATACTTTTTATCAACGCCTAAGTAACGTTGAAGTGGAACTAAATACTCATGAACATGGGAAATATACTTTTCCGCTTCATCCAATCAGAGACCACGATCCTCCACACAGTACTCAACCGGCGTTTGCTGCACTCTGGTGGACACAGTGGAGAACTACAGGAGCTGTGAAACATGCTTTCTCAATTCCTGGGTTGTAGTTGCTATGTTCAGTGCTGCTTCTCTCCCCTGAACACTGTTTATCTGCAATCATGTAAAACAGACATTCTTAACTGATATTAATAAGCTCAAAAATTAAATGTTCAAAGTGTTCAAGTGTCCTACTGCTCTCTGGTGACCGCGAACCTGTCGTGTGATTACTGTTTTTTCATTGGTTGGTTGAGGTGTCAATGTGTTGCTAGCCAGACTTTTTGATTGTGGAACCTATCAGGATGTTAGAGGGGCGGAGCTAACCGGCAGGAGAGCGCGAAACGGAGAAAGACAAGCAGACACACGGAGGGGAAGCTGTGACAGAGACATTGG